>NC_092114.1:41862106-42162106 GCF_045679555.1 Salvelinus alpinus | reverse complement strand
TCTCTCTCTCTCTTTTTCTCTTTTTCTCTCTCTGTTTTTCTCTTTCTCTCTCTCTCTCTCTTTTTCTCTTTCTCTTTCTCTCTCTCTCTTTTTCTCTTTCTCTCTCTCTCTTTCTCTCTTTCTCTCTCTCTCTCTCTTCTCTCAGATAATTAAGGACCGGGTTTTCTCTCACGTCTCCAGAAATAAGTACATGTGGAACTCCCTGCCAGGGGGCCTACTGGTCCTGCCAGAGTACTCCACTCACCTGGCCCACTTCCCCTTCTATTACCTGAGCCTAGGTAAGGAACCACACCAAACTGGACTGGACCGGTTCTGACTAGTTCATACCTACCTCACTAGACTGGCTCATCCATATATCCTCTGTAGGGTCTACTCTGATAAAACAAAAATAGACATTTCATAAAGTTTCTAATTAGTACACGAAGCAAATCTAATATTTGTCTCCTTCAGTAATATGTTACTACTTTCATACAGTATATGCAAGGTAGATCGTAAAAGTGACGTTTCCCTGATACATAGCAGGTTAGGATAACTAACTTGGCAGGTGAGGATAAGTAACGTGGCAGGTTAGGTGAATTACGTGGCACGTTAGGAGACTGAGGTTAAGGGTAGGAGAAGGGTTAGGGTTAGGCTTAGCCACAATGATACAGCCACGGACCAATGGCGAGCATCAATGGGTAGAACTTGACATCAAGAAATGCCAATATCAGAAAACGCCCCTAATTGCGGTCTGCAATTACACCCTTGTAAAAGTAGAAATTATTCTCCCTTACCTTTCCTCCCTCCTCATTCCTTCCTGCAGGGGTCAGTCCAGGTCAAGAGTTCACCGCCATCATCCATGCCGTCTCCCCATTGGTCTCCCAGTCTCAGCCAATCATGAAGCTGCTTCAGGTGGTCTCCAAGTCCAAATACTGTTCACAGGTGAGTGTGTTTTAGCATGTCGGTGGAAGAGAGGTCATAGGTAGCAAACAGACTGCTCTACATTGCTTCATTAAGCCTAATAACCCTTATTGAGTCACACTCTATTCCCTCCCCCTTTTCAGATCATCAAGCCTTCATGCTTACTGTGTCACACTCTATTCCCTCCCCCTCTAGATCATCATCCTGTGGAACAGTGAGAAACCACCGCCCCACCGGAGTAAATGGCCCCCCATGCCTGTCCCCCTCACTGTGACAGACGGTAGGAGGAAGGTGAGTGACAATGACGAGTCGCCAAACCCAGGCCACGAGTGGCAGAATGACACACTGTCACCCCCTCTGACCGTGAATCTGTGAGAGTGACCTTCCTTTGTCACTGCTTGTCATTGACTCATCCTCTCTCTCCCCACACCAGACCTCAGTGGAGCAGACAGTGTCCCTGCCATTCCTTCATTCTCCAACGCACAAACCAACCACATTCAAACTTAACAAGGAATGGAAATGACCATCTCTCTCTCTCTCTCTCTCTCTCTCTCTGCAGACGAGCAGTCGTTTCCTGCCCAACGTGGCCATAGAGACGGAGGCAGTGCTGAGTCTGGATGAAGACACAGTCCTGCTGACCAGTGAGGTATGACCTTCCTATACAACAACACGCTGTGGTAGAAAACACACGCTTAAGCCATCTAACTGTACTCACTCTTCCCCGCAGGTGAACTTTGCCTTCTTGGTGTGGGTGAGTTTTCCTGAGCGCATCGTGGGCTACCCTCCCAGGAGTCACTTCTGGGACCCAGTGAAGAATGCGTGGGGGTACACCTCCAAGTGGACTAACGAGTACTCCATCGTTCTGACAGGAGCAGCCTTCTACCACAGGTGCTGTAACCATAGAATCGGCCTCCCCGTTCAAGTCAACCGGTCAAATTGCCAGGGTTAGAGGTTCCAAGCCCTTTCTATGCATTCTGTTTCTATGACTGTCACATCATGTACAGCTGAGCAGTATATCTACTGATCCACAATAGAACATAGAAAACAAACGAAGAACATTCAACAGATGGTCTTTGAGCTGTGACTACTACACGGGGTCCCTTAATGCCCTTGCATTGCCATGCTTCATGTACAGTTCAATATCAATACCCCAACTAACAAGATCTGACAAGTAGATACATACATTGTCTACATCACCTATTTCTTTGCCCTCTTTAATGATCACTTTGCTATCTCTCAACCTTCCGTTTCCTCTCCATCAGGTACTATCACTACCTGTTCTCCCACTACCTGCCCCCTTCCCTGCGTGCACTGGTGGACCGCACCTCCAACTGTGAGGACATCCTCATGAACTTCCTGGTTTCCGCCGTCACCCACCTGCCGCCAATCAAAGTGGCCCAGAGGAAACAGTACAAGGAGCTTCCCAGCCCACAGGTGAGGCCCCACCCATCAACGGTGAATCTGACCAATGAGCTGCCCAGCCCACAGGTGAGGCCACACCCATAGATGGTGAATCTGATCAATGAGTGCTCATTATGAGTTGTTTTTTAACGATATCAAAGCATGACAGTTGTATTGGTGTCCAAAACAAAGGCAATTAAATCACTTATTAACAAGGGTTAGACAGCGTCACATCACTAATAGATATTGTTATAAAATAATAATTGAATCCTTTTCTGCACTCTCAGGCACAAAATACATTTGAACACACAATACTAATCAAGAGCAAACCCTTTATGTTCAAATGACCTCGGCTGAAAGTCAGCCCGTTGAACAACCTCAACAAAACCATTTCCTGTAAATGTCCGCTGCCAGTAATTGACAGTTACTGATAAGAATGACAACTCTTTTTAAACATGACAATACCTTCATTCCAGTCTATTTTAGTGAAGATGAGATTGTCCCAGAAAGACATAGAGTGTATGTCAGCCTGTACGTCACAGACTGAAGGTTATTCCTTCTTACTCTATCAGACTGGAGATAAGAATAGTTCTGAGCAACCCAATGTGTCCGAAGTGAGATCAACTAGCCATCGTAATTGTAACAGTTCCCTAGTTTTCTGACCTGCAATATACGTATCAGCCACACGCCTTTATCAGCCTGTAGATAAGATTGAGTTATGACGTCGCCAGTAATTATCTACGGTATACATTCCCACAGTGTACAGAACCATAATTCCATTTGTTCATCCCGTCTGTACATTGATGTGATGTGCCACATTGCGTACGACGACCTTGGTTTCAAACTCGCCCTCTTTCTCTCTCCTCCATATCCTCTTTCCCTATCTCCTCCTAGGGTACGAAGATGAGTGCTCCGTGGGCCAACCCAGAGCACTTTACCCAGAGGCAGGAGTGTGTGAACAGCTTCGCCAGCTGGTTCGGATACATGCCCCTGGTCCACTCCCAGTTCCGTCTGGACCCCCTGCTCTTCAAGGACCAGGTGTCTGTCCTGCGCAAGAGGTACAAGGACCTGGAACGTGCCTGACGGACCAACAGACGGATAGAGGAATACAGTGTGGAGGCCTGGTCTGGTGGTTAAATGTAGACAGACAGACAGACCCTGGTGGACTGATCTGATGATAAACGAGGAAGAAAAGGGACCTAAAGCGAAGCGCTAGAATCCGCCTCCAGGGGTCTGAGACAACGGGCTATTTGAGGAGGAGAATATGGAGGAGGCCTAATGACCCTTGTGATTGGTTCCCCGTTGGTAAAGGATGGGTGAATGAACACTTGTTGAAGATGTCAACCACTCCCATTGTAGTCTGAATGGAGGGGATTCCGTATTTCATATCGAAGGAAGGCGCCAAGCGGACAGTTGCTGGTGCAGTGCACTGCAGCTGGCGTATTTCTACGGTACATCTGGGAGTTGGGACAGTCGGAAAAAGCAATTGATTCATTTCACATCACGTAACTGTAAGACCAATAAAAACATTTCCCAAGTGCAAGTGGTGGTGTTCAACTCGCATGTAGACTTTTGACGTCGCATAGCATCACTTCAACTCCATTCACCAGACCCTTCAGAGTATCAAAGGCAACTCAAACATTTCTCACAAAATCACTGTTTTTACAATGTATTTATTTTGTAGAAAAAGTCTAACCTATTGCTTGTGATTTCTTCGAGATCCTGCAACAGTGTGCAAAAATAGACTCCTCAGCAGTCGGCATGCAAGGTTCTCAACCCTTAAGGTAAACAGGTGTGTGTTGCCCAGCACTCAGGAAGCGAATCGCATTAATGATGCTAAGACACACACACCTGAGATAAATAGCTGCCATGGGCTAATTTACGATGAGATCCCATTGTCTTCAACTCAGTTCACAGGTGACACTCACAAGTGTTGGTACACAAAGAATACGGGCAGACGTTAAGCACTGACACTAGGTCAGCCTCTTGCGCACTGAGCGGAATTCATAACACTGAATTCAAGTTTATTTAGCTGGTCCTGAGTCAGTGATTATCACCCCCAAAAAAGGCTGAGGAAAACGTATGTAGTTTAAAAAATATATATATAAGTAAACTCTGAAAGCACCATACTGTAAAGGTAGATCACCCAAAGCTTCCAGCAGTCTATCTCACACCAGAACAACAATGGTTGGAAGTACTAGGGCCTAGAGTTTTCTGGGTCAGGAAAAACTCATGGCCCCTAGTGGGAAGGGCATTGTGAAGTGCAGTGAGAGAGGGTCGGCGGGAGGGGGTGAGGTCATCTGTGATGTTATTTCCTGAGTGTCAGCAAGGCATTGACGTCCCATAGCAAGTTCCTCATCTGGTCCAGAATCTTAATCTCCTGGTTCTTCTGCCTTACCTTCTGTGGGTGGGACCATGACACACAGAACCCAATTAGAATCAAGGAAATGTACTTAACTATTGGTTGTCATCCAACAAACAATATTGAAATCAGTGACATAGAGGGGGGGAGTGGACCCGTCACAAACCTCCAGCACTTCTTGTCTCTCCTGGTTTACAGCTGGACTGCAGGGCTCCATCTCCTCTCCTACATATGGCACCAGCTGGAAAGAAGACGTGTTATACACTAAGTTCCTCATCAGTGACACACGTCAAAACAACTGCATGACAAGTAATATTGTCAAAGGTGACAAGGCACAGATAGACAGAAAAACAGGCAGAGCTTGTGTATAGACCGAAAGACAAAAATGTGTGCTTGATTCACACTTAGAGGGCTGACCCGAATCGTACTGTACTGGCTAGGATATTTTATTTCGACATGATCCATTCCAGCAAGGTTCCAGCAACTATGGTGAATGCATAACCAAGCCAGCCCAGTACAGCTTGGATAGGGTTCATGGAGTGAGAAGGGTAAAGGAGGGATTTTGTACATAGACAGACATTGAATTGAGACCTACCTCTGGGAGTTCTTCCTGCAGGTCAGAGGTCATCTCCACACTTGCGGAAGAGCAGGGCCAGCGGGCGGAGGTGCTCCTAGAGTTTCCCGAAGCGGTCCTGATACACAGCCTGGCTCTGGGTCGCCCCGGTAGGCCCGGGGGCACAACCGCAGAATGAGGCAAAATACTATGTTGTATAAACAGTATTACTGTATATCGAATCTCTATGGGGAAACGCTTGATGACACCGACAGACAGCACAACTCAGTACATCATTCTTTAATGAACCTTCATTTCATCAGGTTATATACCCCCCCCCCCCCCACTCAAGACAGGTATGGTGGTCAACTTAACAGCAGACATTTAAATGAGACCAGGATTAATACAGATGATATGAAAGCATAATGTATATAATTAATGTGTCCATCCTTTGGTGAACACACTATTATATTACCTGTGTGGCTCTTGTGGTCTGGAAGATCTCCATAGTGTGTGTGATGACGTCCTGGACGGTCTCCTGGCTGATGCGACAGAGTAACACGGGAGATCTCTCTCAGGGCTATCTGAGGGGGTATAGGGAGCTGGGCGGGGCCTGAACCGGAGCCTAGGGGCAGGTGGTACTGCTGCTGCTGGGGGAGCATCCCAGCCAGACCAAGCCCCTTCTGAAGTAAGGGTGTACCATATCGGATCTAGGGAGAGAAAAGGGGAGGTCAAAGGGCAAGAGGGGGTGTGGCACAATGGAGTTCACAGGTAAGCAAGCACTCGTAGGCGATGTTGCACAATACGCTTTTTTGTTGTTGTATTTTACCCCCTTTTTCCATCTTGTCTCATCACTGCATCTCCCCAATGGGCTCGGGAGGCAAAGGTCGAGTAATGCGTCCTCCGAAACATGACCAGCCAAACCACGCTTCTTAACACCCGCCCGCTTAACCCGGAAGCCAGCCGCACCAATGTCTCGGAGGAAACACTATTCATCTGACGACCGAAGTCAGCCGGCAGGCGCCCGGCCCACCACAAAGAGTTGCTAAGACGCGATGAGCCAAGTAAAGCCCCCGCCCCCCCGGCCAAACCCTCCCCTTACCGGGACAATTGTGCGCCACCCTACGGGACTCCTAATCACGGCTGGTTGTGATACAGCCCGGGATCAAACTCGGGTATGTAGTGACGCCTCTAGCAGTATTAGACCGCTGTGCCACTCTGGAGGACTCGCACAAGAAGCTTTTATCAAACTTGAAAATCAAAGTAATACTGCCTACTTAACTAACCAAAGATTTGTTAAACCAAGCTAAAGATATTTGGGGAGGTATTTACTCGTGTGGCTCAGTTGGTAGAGACCGGTGCCTGCAACACCAGGGTTGTGGGTTCGATTCCCATGGGGGACCAGTACGAAAAAGTATAAATCTGTATGCACTCACTACTGTATAAGGAGCATATGAGCATCTGCTAAATGACTAAAATGTAAATAACAACAGCACCCTTGTTATGCTAGCTACCCCAATAATGGACTAATGGAGCCTAACGTTACTCCTTATAGTCCAAGAACCATACATGTTCTGTTTTAAACACCAATCGAACACCTCATCTAAACACCAATCGATTCTCAATTGCAGGTACGGTTCTAGAAACATAAATCCTTCTACTCTCATATCACATTAAAATAATCTCACAAATGCAAAATATAGACTTACCATTTTAACCGGTTTTAACAGTTGCATCCAACAGTCTTTTTTCAGTGACATGTTTGTGGCGTTCTTCGGTTTACACACAGGTGTGTAATTCTATACGGTTATTCTATATTATAAACTGGGTGGTTCGAGCCCTGAATGCTGATTGGCTGACAGTAATCTGTACCACGGGTATGACAAAACATGTATATTTATTATTCTAGTTACATTGGCAACCAGTTTATAACAGCGATAAGGAACCCCAGGGTTTGTGATATATGGCCAATATACCGAGGCTAAGGGCTGTGTCCAGGCACTCCGTGTTGCGTCGTATACCACACCTCATCGAGCGTTATTGCTTTATTATAGCATGGAATTGTTGAATAATCCTTTTTGATTGGCTTGAAGGGCATTCTAGAGCCTGCATTATTTCAGTATAACGCACGGTATATTTGCGAGATAGAATTCGATGGCTAGTTCATTTTTACATGTATTGTTTGAGCTGCTTTTGAAAGCAAAAGTCGAATTGAAAACAGAGTTGGTATTGTTGAATACGATTTTCATAATAGCAAACTAGGACTGATTGTTTGGTTAGTTAAACTAGCAAGTCTGTTAGCTTCAGTAGTTGCTGTGGTAACCAAACTATCTAGTCAACTTCTCATCTACTTCAGATAATCATCTCTGGGCTGTATGTGTTCTCTGGAAAATAATGCAACTCCGTGGAAGGTCAACTTTAACAACTGACAACAGGATCCAAGGAGTGACGGAGAAGAGCCAGCGGGACCTGAAGCACATCTGTCTTCCAAGGCGTTTTACAAGGCTGGATGACTGTAATGGCATACCAGGAAACACACACAGCTCTTCAGAGAGAATACAAGGGCTCAACAAAAATGACACACAGAGTTTTTATTGCTTATAGGGTACCTGAGTCATAGATGAAAACACACTTTGTTACGTATTTGTAAAATAAGTTATTTATCTTGTCAATTTTAAGATTTGTTTTTATTCTTTCACAACAATAATAAACATATTATATATTGACATAACAGAGTTGTGTTTTTATAGTATTATTTTGAAAAAACTTATTTGAAACGTGTTTTTATGGCACAAATAGGGACCAAAGATATTATACTGAACAAATGTATAAAATGCAATATATAAAGTGTTGGTAACATGTTTCATGAGCTGGAATAAAAGATCCCAGAAATGTTCCATATGTACAAAAAACGTATTTCTCACAAATTTGGTGCACAAATTTGTTTACTTCCCTGTTAGTGAGCATTTCTCCTTTGCCAAGATAATCCATCCACCTGACAGGTGTGGCAAATCAAGAAGCTGATTAAACAGCATGATCATTACACAGGTGCACCTTGTCCTGGGGACAACAAAAGGCCATGAGCAGTTTTGTCACACAACACAATTCTGCAGATGTTGAGGGAGCGTGCAATTGGTATGCTGACTGCAGGAATGTCCACCAGAGCTGTTGCCAGAGAACTGAATGTTCATTTTTCTACCATAAACCACCTACAATGTCTTTTTAGAGAATTTGGCAGTACGTCCAACCAGCCTCACAACCGCAGACCAGCCCAGGACCTCCACTTCCGGCTTCTTCACCTACGGGATCATCTGAGAGCAGCCACCCAGAAACTGATGATTATTTCTGTCTGTAATAAAGTCCCTTTTGTGGGGAAAAACTAATTCTGATTGGCCACCAACCCTGGTCGGGAGTCCCATAGGGCAGCGCACAATTGGCCCAGCGTAGTCCAGGTTATTAGGGGAGGGTTTGGCCGGGGTAGGCCGTCATTGTAAAATACGAATTTATTTTTAACTGACTTGCCTAGTTAAAGAAAGGTTAAATAAATAAATAATAATATTGATCTCTCTTTCTCTAGTTCAAGAGCCAAGGAGAGAGGATGTGCATGGAGAGGAGAGGCCCAACCCACAATGTATTTATGCACTTTTGTAGATCACTTGCTCTGACCCAAATGATAAAAGATTCCACCAGGATATGTGAAACAGTGCAAAGTACGATTGACTTGATATTGGTGTCTGATAAATCCAAAATATCGCAGAGTGGAGTAATAGTATATGGAATCAGTGATCATTTTATTACATTTTGCACAAGGAGGATTTTTAAAGATATATTTAAGTGTTACAAAACCGTTCGAATCAGAGGACTCAAAAAATACTGTGTTGAAAAGTTTAGGGAGGAAGTGGGTAAAATTGACTGGTCACCTGTGCTAGATAGTGTAGGGGTAGACAGTGCATGGGAAGTCTTTAAATGTAGATTCCTTGATGTGGTGAATGTGATGGCTCACATTAAACGGGTCAGGGTAAAGCAGAGATCTAGCCCTTGGTTTAATCATGAGATTCTAGAATCTATCCAAGCAAGGAATAAGGCCTTTAAAAAATGTAAGAACTCTCAAGAGCAGCATGAGTTTGTCCTATATAAACATCACAGAAATGAAGCACAGAGCAGGATGGATGAAGCTAAGAGGGGTTACTTTGCTGAGAAAATAATTGAGAACAAAAATGACCCTAAAAAGCTTTGGAAATCATTTAAGGAACTATGCTGTAGTAGTACTACCAAAAACAAACTAAACAGTATTGGACTGAACATCAAGGGGGAGATGGTATATGAAAAAGCAGAGGTTGCCAATGAATTCAACTATTATTATTTTTTACTTCTGTTGCCAGCAAGCTGGTTAGCAACCTGCCCACCAGTTCTGGTTTGTATGGAAGCAACCAAGTCAAGAAGTATTATGTCGAGTTAGGGGTTCAGCCAAACTCTTTTTATTTTGCAAAGGTAGCAACAGCCAAAATAGTCAGTATGCTGGCAGAGCTTAAACGCTCCAAAGCCACAGGCCTGGATAATATTCCTGCAAGGTTTCTTATAGATTCTGCTGAGCAAATTGGCCCTTGTATTACGCATATCGTTAATCTCTCTCTTGAACAAGGTACCTTTCCTAGGGACATGAAACAAGCTAAGTTATATCTCTGTATAAGAAGGGGATAAAGTCTGGCCCTGGGAATTATAGGCCTGTATCTATCCTCTGTGTAACATCAAAGATCCTGGAGAGAGTTGTACATGAGCAAATGTATGAATATGTTAACAAACAGGGTCTAATGTATGATTTTCAGTCGGGTTTTAGAAAAACATACTCCACTGATTCATGTCTACTTTACTTGACTGACTTCATCAGGAAAGAGATTGATGAGAGAAATCTGTTTTGAATGGTACTGCTTGGCCTACAGAAGGCCTTTGATACAGTTAACCACTGTCTCCTAATCTCCAAACTGGAGGCACTGGGGTTAAGCAGTATCCCTCTAGGTTGGGTAATGTCCTATTTATCAGGAAGGGAGCAAGTAGTAGAGGTTAATGGTTCACTGTCTCAGGCAAAACCAATGAGTTGTGGCATTCCGCAGGGGAGCGTGCTTGGGCCTCTGCTGTTTTTATTGTATATTAACGATATGAAAAATGCTTGTTCTTGCCATCTTTTTCTTTATGCGGATGACTTTACACTTCTGGTCTCTCACAAAAGTAAAACTATGTTGGAGAGCCTACTTAGCACTGTGCTTACTAATATTAGCAAATGGCTTGGAGATAATAAGCTATCTCTGCACTTAGGGAAAACTGAAGCAATTATTTTTGGATCCAGACCTAAATTGTGTAGGTTGTCTGAAATCAGAGTGGAGTTAGGGGGTGAGGTGCTGACTACTAAAACCTCTGTTAGCTACTTGGGATGTATCCTTGATGGAAGCTTGGGAGGTGTGAGCATGGCCAATAAAGTGCTAGGGAAGGTTAAAACCAGGACTAAGTTTTTGGCTTGTCCTTACCAAGCTGCTTGATAAGGACTCCATGAAAGTGCTAGCTACTGCCCTCATTCAATGCCATTTTGACTACGCTAGTACTTCCTGGTTTGGGGGTTTATCTAAATTTATGAAGGGGAAGGTTCAGATAGCCCAGAATAAGCTGATCAGGGTAGTATTGAAGGTGAGTCCACATACTTACATAGGCAGGAGCTGCTTTCAGGAACTAAACTGGCTGCCTGTTGAGGCTAGGGTGTCCCAGATTAGACTAGGTTTGGTTTACAGAGTATTTATGGTCCTGCGCCCAGATATCTAAGTGATTACTTTCTTCGTGTTAGGGATGCACACAGTCACAGCACCAGATCAGGTGTTGCTGATGTGTGCTTATACAGGTTCCGGAGTAATGCTGGGAAAAGTACTTTCTTGTATACTGGAGCCTCAGAATGGAATGAGTTGCCTCTGCCCATAAAAACAACGTCTTCTCTGGGCAGTTTTAAAAATAAAGTAAAAATATGTTTGATGTCTTCTGTGCCCATATGAATAACCCATATGATGTAACTGGAATGATGAGATAGATGTTCTTCTTCTCTGTTTTTGTTTTATTATTTCACTGCCATACTGTGTTTCGATCATGTCTAGCCATCTGGTCTCAAGAGGACCACAATGGAAATAAGTCCCAGACTTCATTGTGTGTTATCCTCAATGATTTTATTCATGTGCATGTATGGCTTTTTCAAGTTTTAAGTGTGCTTGTTTTTTCTAAATGGTCAAATTAATAAACTAAACTAAAAAAAAAGGAGGGACGTGGAGCGAAAGATGTATGTTAAATACAATTTCACCAATATGAAATGGTGGCAGCATCTCACACCAAGCAGTGAGATCTCCACTTCAAATTCAAAGCACATTGGACAACATGTCGCGATAGTAGCCTTCACACTGAGCAATTTCACAAGCTGATTGTTTACACTCGAGTCTCTTCCTTCCTTCTGTGTGTACGATAGCTGTAAATACATCAGGAGACGATGAAGGCCATTCTAATAATGTTGTTGACCCAGCCATACTGTACTAGCAAGGGAGCCTTGTCCGCCGCAATTTGTGGCAAATTCAGAGCTAAAATTACACAGTGACATATCGATTAGTCATGACTAGTGCTTAAGGCTGTTGCGGTGACCGTATTACCGCCACACTGGCGGTCACGAGTCACAAAGGCAGTCAAATTCCACGTGACCGTTTAGTTACTGTAATTAGGCTTCTCCAAGCTCTGATGCTGCTGATGGTCATTAGTAGCCTACCAAACTTGCTAACTTCCTGGTACTCAGCACTCTAGTGTCCATCTAATCACTCTGACATCAATACAAATGTAATAAAACACTTCATGAGAGCCCATGAGCTCATGTTGAGCGACATTTCTATAGGCCTCTATTAAAAAGAGGAGGATCCCATCAGCTTTCTATAGGCTAGGCCTACTATATTTATTTCTCAACTTTCCTAATATTAAGCACATTGCTTATCTTTACGACAGGAGTATATCCTACCTGGCTGGCATGAAAATGGAAAAGCATTCTCCGTTCACTAATTATAATACTGTTTTTTCTCCCCAATTGGTAGTTACAGTCTTGTCCGATCGCTGCAACTCCTGTACGGACTCGGGAGAGCCATGCGTCCTCCGAAACATGACCCCGCCAAGCCGCACTGCTTCTTGACACACTGCTCGCTTAACCCGGAAGCCAGCCTCACCAATGTGTCGGAGAAAACACTGTACACCTGGCGTGTCAGCGTGCATGCGCCCGGCCCGGCGGGCTAGAGCGTGATTGGACAAGGACATCCCGGCCGGCCAAACCCTCCCCTAACCCAATGCGTTGCCTCATGGGTCTCCCGGTTGAGGCCTGCAGCGACACAGCAAGGGATCGAACCCGGATCTGTAGTGATGCCTCACGCACTGCAGTGCCTTAGACCGCTGCTCCACTCGGGAGGCCACTCCATTCGCTATTTAAGTGCACAGATGACATGTATTTTTTCCCGCTGGTCCTGTTTCAAGACAGGTGCATGATAATGGTCCATTCTAAATCAAAACAAATTTCACTCATATATTATTTAGTATATGTAAAGATAACATTAAATAAAAAATAGTCTGAAGGGTAACAATATCACTTGTGAATTATATTTTATCACTCGTGAATCATTCAGCATAAGCATAAGGCAAGAAACAATGCCTTTTTTTGTGTGACTTTTTCGAATCATAATCGCACACCTCATGTAGCCTAGCCCATAGGCCTATATGTTTTGATAAGTGATCAACTAAAGTGGCCAAATAACGTGTGAGTTTCAAGTTTGGGGAAGTTAATTTTCACCATAAAAAATGCACCTTTATAATAAAAGCATTACATGCAATATTCCATCTGCGGTCACTTTTGATAATGGTGTTTTCCGCTAACGGAACATTCGCGTTTAGAAGGGGACAACGCAGCACTCCGCAAAAGGCATGGATTTTTTTAGGGTGCATTACGGCCACACAAAGGGGATGCCGCCTTTATCAAGTTCTTGTCAAATTTTTTCAAATCATCATTACAGTCGCATCTTGCAGCCTTACAGTGTATAAAAAATCGAATCATATAGCGCAACGTTTGTAGCACAACATTAATAACGCTAATTTAAGCATATAAGAAGTTACCCGTTTCTTTGTTAACTGCTCAACACAGAATAGCCACATGTGCGCATTCCCTCAAATCGTTTGGCGAAAATATCCTTTCTCTTTTATTCAGCTTTGTTCACTTCTATATACTATACAATAATATAAAACAAGCAAATCTTGTCTGTTAAATGGTTGGAATGATGGGTTGTAGGAAGCTCCTGTTTTCTGATTGGAGGAGATGGGGGGGAAAAGGTAAATGTCATTATGACCGTTTCAGTTCCACGGTAGCCTGTCAAGTACAATATCATTTTGTTATTTGACAGATACAGTGACAATATAGGGCTGTAAAGGAACATTATAAATGAAGGCTAACAGATCATTTGACCTTATCGAACTAAGAATATGTTCAAATAGAATATTGCCTATATTTGTGACTTTATAAGTGTATTTAGCTCACATCGATTAAAGGACAGGATATCTTGTGGTAAACAGGGTCTGTGAAGTCTATAGTGTGCAACCCTTTTGGGTAATGTAGAACGGAATAGCATTCACAAATTTCAACAAATTCTCCAAAATAAGTAATGATCATCGTTGGGGTAAGGGTTTAGTGTGTAATAATTAAGCAATAAGGCCCGAGGGGGCGTGGTATATTGCCAATATTCCACGGCTAAGGGTTGTTCTTACGTACAACACAACGTGGAGTGCCTGGACACAGCCCTTAGCCGTGGTATATTGGCCATATATCACAATCCCTCGAGGTGCCTTGCTGCTATTATGAACTGTTTACCAACGGAATTAGAGCAATAAAAATAAGTGTTTTGTCATACTCGTGGTATACGGGCTGATATACCACAGCTGTCAGCCAATCAACATCCAGGGCTCGAACCACCAAGTTTACAATGGAGAATATACTACATTTGCATGACATTTAGTCTTCATTTCAGCTACCCCTCTTTCTAGCCCCTGGGCTTGTTGAGTTGTTCTCATTCCACAACCTCTTCTGCAAAACGTTATGATTTAGCTTTTTACCCGAAACCATCCCACCAGGTGCATAATGCCTGCAATCTTTCTGGACTTGCAAGAGGCAGAGTGACCTGATAATGGTGTTCTGGTTCCGCAACCAGAAAAGACCGTGCTTATCTGCGATGATTGCCTCATCCAAGCTCAACAATCTCTATAAGGTTTATCAACATACCGGGCACAAAAATGTGTTAACCTTACTGGAGTCAGGTCCAAAGTTATTGGCACCCTTGATAAAAAATGAGCAAAAAAGACGATGAAAGACAAAATACAAATACTGAGCTATATTGAATGCTAAAAAGATATGGGAAAATTATATTATTTTTAGATTAATATATTGGCTTAGAGAAAAGATTTGGTTTCAACACCTTTCAATACCTCACCTTGCGAGGATGACTGCACTGAGCCTTTTCCTAAAATGTTTTATGAGATTGGAGAACACATTGGGAGGGATCTTAGACCATTCCTCCATACAGTATCTTTCCAGATCTTTGATATTCTTCGTCTGCGTTTATGGACTGCCCTCTTCACTTCAAACCACAGGTTTTCAGTGGGGTTCAAGTCCGGAGACTAAGATGGCCATTGCAAAATGTATTTTTTTTTGTGGTCAATTAACAATTTCTTTGTGGATTTTGATGTGTGCTTGGGGATATTTTCTTGCGGAAAAGTGTCAGCCTCCTGGCAGAGGCAACCAGGTTTTGGGCTAAAATGTCCTGGTACTGGGTAAAGTTCATGATGCCATTGAGCACATCTTGATCAAGGGTGTCAATCATTTTGGACCTGGCTGTACTCTGTCGTGGTGGGGCAGCATGCGTCACGTGTCTCCATGACCCTGTTGGCCGAACCCTCAGTGTTGCCGAGGCCATATGCCCTGCTAGGAGTTAAAAAGGAAAGCAAGTCACATGTCACCACCAGCCTATATATGACTTCACAAATCTCAAGCTTACTGAAATTACAGCTTGAATACTCAGTGTCTTTTTTTTCCCTTAATGGCCCCCGTACTCACTCAGGTTGTACCACCGATATACAAAGATTTGAGACAACGGTTTTGAAAATATTTTGTGCCAAACAACTGTTGTGTTAAATGTGTTGTATAACCTAAGCGTGTATGTGTTTGTTTTTCAGGTTGAATATGCCCTACATCCAGCCCTCCTCAAGAGTAGCATGTGTGTGTATATATATAGGTATGTTATTTCTTATTAATTCTTGTATCCATACTGTTCTGATCTAATGAGATGGATGTAGGATATTCTATGCCTTTCCCAGTCATGGAGAAGCGAAACGTGCAGCTGTAGACCACTACTGAATTGGGGTTAGGTTAGGATATTGTGGTAGTACATACGTTTTCACAGGTTTGGGTTAGGCCACTTTTCTCAACATCTTAGATCCCAAATGTTGTTAATTAATCATTTTTTAAGCTCATATGACTTGTAATATTTATGATAGAGGGCAGAAAGACTAAGCCGAATGGGGTACAACTGACAATTTCTCACTATATTGCCTCTTACACAGATCACAAGTTTGGGTATATATTCCATGTCAGACTTTTCAATACCACTTGTCTCAACATATTAGACCCCAAAGGTTGTCAGGTCAAGCTGTTTTTCATATATACATACAAATGATGGACATTTAACCAGAGGAATGGAGAAAAAAAAAAAAAATGTTTTATTGTCTTGAGTGAATAACATAAAAGTTCCACTTTTGTATATGCAATAGGTTATGACAATTCTGAATAATTGAAGTGACCTCATGGTGAGAGCGACAGTGAGACAACGATTGGATTATTATTTACATTCTTTAATTCAAGTTCTGTTTGTACACATCTCTCTATACACGCAAAAACAACCCCAATATGAATGAAGAAAAGATCCGTGGAAGGGTCCAAAAGGGTAAGTTAGTTGGTTGCATCTAAACAGTGAAAAACATTTCCACATTTGGCTTTGTATTCGCACACACATCTATTCCCAGCTCTTAAGCAAGAGGGCTGAGCTCATTACATCCCACATGGTCATAATAACTTAAATTTATTCAGTTTTGACCAGTTCAAAGCCAGGCTGAAACTCTCCCCCAAAATAGTCTTTATCAACAGGGTCATGTTGCCCTTTGAGGGTAGAATGTGGTTTATTAAACATCAAGGAGTAAAACTGTGAGTTAACTGAGACCTCTATGGGTTAACTGAGACCTCTATGGGTTAACTGAGACCTCTATGGGTTAACTGAGACCTACTCTTTGATTTTTGGAGGAACGGCTCTGCATGTAAGTCCATCTCTCGTGAGTTATTAGCTACAATTTTACATTTACATTTAAGTCATTTAGCAGACGCTCTTATCCAGAGCGACTTACAAGTTGGAAAGTTCATACATATTCATCCTGGTCCCCCCGTGGGGAATGAACCCACAACCCTGGCGTTGCAAGCGCCATGCTCTACCAACTGAGCCACACGGGACCGTGTGGCTCAATATCTCAATATCTGCTGTACAGAGACTATTCCACAATGGGGGGGTACTATGTACACATAGTTCTGCAGTAGACTATAAACACCTGTTGCCAGTCAACATATATAAGGACCGGTCTAATCTAATCTAGTTTGCCTGTCCTCTGATCATGTTAGTGTCACGCCCTGGCCATAGAGAGGGTTTTAGTCTCTATTTTGGTTAGGCCACCTGTGCTTTGTGGGTAGTTGTTTTCTGTTTTGTGTCTGCACCAGACAGAACTGTTTCGTTCTGTTCTATTTTGTTTCAGCGTTCAGTTTGAATAAATTATCATGAACACGTACCACGCTGCGCTTTGGTCCTCTTCTTCAGACGAGCGTTAGACAGTGGAACAATTCTCTATATGGTGTCAAGGGGGAAGGATACTGACGATTAAAAAACAACATGTACAGAAATACTGAGATTTTAAAAAGTACATTTTTAAAAAGCACGAGTAAAAACACTGACCAAGCTCTGTCCCACTCCCAAAATAATATCACCCAATAATACACTGGGTAAGTACAACACCGCTCATTCAGCTCTCCTCTCCTTCTTTCCACTCTTCTTTCAGCTCATCCTCCACTCTCATCCCAATCTAGGTCAAGTTACCTTCCCCATTGGCAATGGCATCATCGAGTCCCTCTTCCCTTCTCCCCACCCTGGGTTCCTAATATGACTGCCCCATCTGGTGGCGGAGTGCTGGAACAACAACTCTTTTTTCCCCGGGCCAGACTGGGGAGTTTCTCTCGAATCCACAGGTAAATTGTGGGAAAGTCATTGGTTGGCCACGCTCCAGGTGGCCGGGGGATCAAACACAGCAGGTTGGATGGCAGCGGTAGGTACAGTTGGCAGACCCCCTCAACTGGAGACTCTGAAACAGAGACAGAACGAGTTTAGGATCTTGGAAATCAAAGCTCTTTACTAAAACGTACTTGTTTTCGTTTTAGTGAGTGAGAACGATCATAGTTTTAGTAAGTGAGACATTTTTTTTGCTGTTCCACTACATGCCATTCTACTGGGTCGTGCTGTGAGCCACTGACCTGTGTGTTCCTCAGGCAGCAGCAGGTGTCTTCTACAGGGGCAGGGTGGTCTGGCTGGGATCCTCCTATCTGGTCCCCAGCTACAGACGCTTTGTGACGGACCACCGCTGTGACATTAAACGCTTGCTGCAGGACCAAACACATTCCCATCAGAGACTTACGCATTTATAAATGATTCATTAACCATTCATAAACTAATTACAAACCCCTTGTGAAGGGAGCCTTATTGTAAAATGCCATTTTGCACCATAAAGCTCACAAAATGTTACATGAAGTTATAATAGCTGATAGTAGGAGAGTGCAGTAAGAGTGACCCACTCTCCATTTGTTCTTGGCAAAGTTCTTGTTCTTGACGCTGACAGACTCACACGGATGTTCTTATCCAGGGCTGTGTCTCCAGTCATCCTGAGGGAGGGTGAGAGACATGAGGGCCAGGCTCTGTTGGGGGGGGGGGGGGGGGGGGGGGGCAATAATATGTGGAAGATGGTGTTGTGTCTTAGGCTAAAAAAAACACCACAGGGACACACACAACAATTTATGCATCTCTCATCTGAGAGTGGAGGACTACCGTACCTGAGTCGAAGATATCGTGGAGAAAGGGGGTGGAGAGAGAGGCACGTGAAAAAAGAATAATCCCAGTTAAACGGGATGTAAAAGACTGAAGACTGGACATACTTACATTAGGAGTTGTGATGGGGGGGGGGGGATCGATACAGTTACATATCGCAATATTATTTTTGATATATATCGTATCGTATTATTTTGACAATGTCGCTTTATTGTTTTTGCACTAATTAGCTGTACCTGCACCAAACCTCCAGTGTTTTTCCATATGCTGAGCAATATGGTTGGCACATCGAATTGCAATAAAATCACAGTATCGAATCGCAATACATACAGAATTGCGAGGATCGCAATACATATTGTATCGGCACCTAACTATCATGATAATATTGTATTGTGAAGTCCCTGGCAATTCCCAGCTCTAACCAGGAGTGGGCAATCTTAGGCCAATTTATGACTAGTCCATAATGTAATAACTGCCAATAATGTAATTGCTTTTTAAATTTACAATGTAATAACCAGTCTCCTGACCCCTAGCGATAAATAAAGAGAAAAATAAATAGATAGCTGTAGTACCCATGATACTATAATCCACACCAGCCTCCCCTGCCAGTATCATAGTTAGGTGGTCCATCAGATGGAAGTACATCAGAGAGATCAGACAACATAAACAGACTGAAGGAATGAGTGTGTGTGTATTCACCAGGTAGGTGGAGGCAGGAGGTGGCTGTGTGTGTGCGACTGCGTGCAGGTGTATGTGTCTATGTTACGACTAACCAGAAACGTGGAGGCTGCGGGATGATTGCAAAGGTACCACCACACGGTCCTTTAGATGTCGATGTACTGAACGAACAGCGCCACCAGCAGGTAGAGGAAGAGCAAGGAACTCAAACAGTTGGCTGCTGTCCAACGTGAGGTCATGGAGCCCGGGAGGGACGGACATGTTCCGGAGTGATGATGGCCGAGAGGGGCAGAGCCGAGAGACCCACATAGTTACTGCTCCTAGACGGAGGGGGACATACAGGTAGTGGGGTTAGTGTGTGTGTTTGTGGTGCAGTGTGAGTTGTCTACAGGAATAAACCTAGGTGTCTGTAGCCTGGTCATAGATTTGGGCTCTTGCCAAGTTAAATGTAAAGGCCACTACAGAGGCGGACAGAGAAGAAGTCAATAAAGGACAGGGTAATGTTCCCGAAGGCACAACACGTGAGAAAAACAGTGAAACAGGAGGTACTGTCTGAACTTGTGCAATATCAAATGCTTGTTTAGTTTTTTCCGTTGCATCACGTTTGGTTGTGGTGTGTGCTCTAATGAACACAACCCAGCTTTAGTTTTATTTTATTTATGTTTTATTTCACCTTTATTTAACCAGGTAGGCAAGTTGAGAACAAGTTCTCATTTACAACTGCGACCTGGCCAAGATAAAGCAAAGCAGTTCGACACATAAAACAACACAGAGTTAAAAACATACAGTCAATAATACAGTAGAAAAATAAGTCTATATACAATGTGTGCAAATGAGGTGAGACACTTCGGTCCCGTGTGGCTCAGTTGGTAGAGCATGGCGCTTGCAACGCCAGGGTTGTGGGTTCATTCCCCACGGGGGGACCAGGATGAATATGTATGAACTTTCCAATTTGTAAGTCGTTCTGGATAAGAGCGTCTGCTAAATGACTTAAATGTAAATGTAAATAAGGGAGGTAAAGGCAATAAATAGACCATGGTGGCGAAGTAAATACAACATAGCAATTAAAACACTGGAATTTTTTATTTTTTGGGGAATGGAACAGTAAAGAACATCAATAGAGGACAGCATCAACAAGGTTGAGTTCAGGTGGATGACAATGTACACGTTGAAGATAGTAGTAGGCCTAATGTAATGAATAGAGATGATAAGATTAATTGCTAGATCTACTTGGCAGAGACGCATAAGACAATATCTAGACAAATCATTTCTTTCTGAACTTTCGACAATGTTGTTTTCTACTGAACACAGCCTGGGCACACACACACCAACGAGAGTAGACCTACAGTGTTCGGACGTTACACATAACATGTCCATATATGGCATTTCGTTGGCAGCATTATTGGATTTTCTATCCGGTGATGTCCCTGGAACGCGGACCACGTTATACCTCACCTTCCAACCTGAAGATCACTGATGTCATGATTGAACTTTTTTCCCAGAGTTCCCAGTTCTTTTGAGCGCGGCAACTGACTCTTTCAAACAAGACAACCGCGTTAGCTCTTCTAACACGTCACTTCCTGCTTCTAGGGGACTGCAGTAGTACATTTCTTCACTAGGGGGTAGTAAAAGCATAGGGAGCAAGGATAGGGAGGGACAGTCCATATTTTTGAGTTTGAGGGAAAACATAATAAAGGAAAGGGGGTGGAAGATGGGCGTCGGCGGTAAAATGGCGGACAGGGAAAAAAGGAGGAAAGAGGGACATTTGTTTAATTATGGAGTGTTGGAGTGCACAAGCCTCCTGGAAGATTTGGTGAAGGAGAAGATGGTGGACAGAAAAAAAGTGGACCCTTGCCTAATGGCAGATCTCTTTGCGGTTTCAGGGTGGGTGAGAAAGGAGTTGGGCGCAGTTGAATCAGTGAAGGTAACCTGTAGTGCTTGTGATATTTGTTTGTGTCTCTCCTGATCAGAGGGAGCAGGCGTTCCGTGTCACGCAACTTGGGCGGGATCTGTTTCCTGCTTTGGTATTAGGAGCAGGGCACCATTGAAAGGAGTTCTGGGGTAGCGTTAATTGTGTAGATGGAGCAATTGAAGTTGAAGATTCCTGGTGTTTGTGACGCCCGCCGCTTGGTGCGTCGCAGACCTGGTGGGGAGCGTGGTGAAACAGCAGTGTCACTGTCAGTCCTTTTGAGTTTCGAGTCAGAGTCTCTACCCGACAAAGTCATGTTTAGGATTTATCAGATATCCTGTTAAGAGTTTTTGTGCCAAATCCGCTGCTTTGTTTCAGGTTCAACGTTTATGGTCACGTCGCAGCAGTGTGTAGGAAGGAGATTCCAAGATGTGGGAAGTGTGCAGGCGGGCATGGGACAGAGGATTTTGTCGTTTGGTGGATAATTGTGTGTTTTAACTGTAGGGGTGCTCATGCTGCTGTGGAGTCAGAGGAGTGGCCAGAGAGGTCAGAGTCAGAGTGGTGCAGAAGGTTCTGAGGCAATGAAGAAAGTAGAGGAGGATGGGTCAAGGGTGAGGGATCCTGAGAGGATTCCAGTGAGTAGTAGACTTGTGCCTGTACAGAGGGATTGGCCAACGAGTGATTTATGCTTTGGTAAGGTTGGATTCTTAGCGTTCATAGCAATGGTTATCAACTGTACCACAGAAATCACAGAAAATAGATGGCGGCAGCTGTATTTGGGTATGTGAGATTTGACTACAGGAAAGATGCAGGGTGTGTTGAGGGGTTGTGTCCCATCGTCCCAGGCCGTTGGCATGGTGCAGTAGCAAATAGGGTCAAAGTAGTGGAATGGGGTCGTGGGTTTTTAATGAGTGTAGGTGGTGGTGTCTAGGGCTATATTTCACTTTCTTAGAGGAACAATACTAATGAAGAGAATTTAATGTAGGTAGGCCGTGACTGGCCTCACACCCCAGTACAGTAGGTGGCGGTGTATGCACCTAAAAGTTGGATGCGATCCGCCAACCAAATCCCAAAGAAGAAGAAGAAGCATAATAAATCACAATTTCCAGGCTCAATGGATCCGATCCGTGTACTGTTCGTTCAATCAATATCCAAATTTAAACAACAAAGACGGATAATCACCCTGAACCCTACACCCCACACCCTACACCCCGTCGCTCCTGCAGGTTCATGCTCTACAACATCCCTAGAGTACGACCCTACCGCACACAGGAAGCAGCGCAGGTCCTAATCCAGGCACTTTTCATCTTCCGTCTGGACCATTGCAGCTTGTTGGATGGGCTACCTGCTTGTGCCATCAAACCCCTGCAACTTATCCAGAACGTTGCAGCATGCCTGGTTTTCAACCGTCTCAAGTTTTCCCATGTCACCCCGCTCCGTCGCACACTCCACTGGCTTCCAGTCGAAGCTCGCATTCCACAAGCTCGCAGCAATAGGAACTGCCCCTCCCTACCTTCAGGCTATGCTCAAACCCTACACCCCAACCCGAGCACTCCATTCTGCCACCTCTGGTCTCTTGGCCCTCCCCCACCCTACAGGAGGGCAGCTCCCACTCAGGCCAGTCTAAGCACTCCTCTGTCCTGGCACCCCAATGGTGGAACCAGCTTCCCCGTGAAGCTAGGACAGCAGAGTCCCTACCCATCTTCTGAAAGCACTTGAAACGTTACCTCTTTAAAGAGTATCTTAAACAATCCCCCCTCCTCACTTCGACCCCCCCCCTTCTAGCTCTTACTTTGCCGATAACAATTTTATAGAGGAAAAGCTATTGAGATGGATTGTTCAATCATTCAATTATTCTCAATGGTTAATTAGTGAGTATAGGTGAGTATATCTGTAGAGAAACAGGTGTGCATACTGCGTATGCCTGCGTATGCCCACCACTATATCTGCACCCACTGGGTGAGATTGAAGCTGGCAGTGTTGACAGTGACACTACACATACAGAGGCCCACAGCGGAGGTCTCATAATACCCAGACGGGATTTTAGAAACACTTCAACTAAGGGCGGTGTTGTCAGGAGCAGCGGTGCCCTTTATGTCCCAGGTTGCTCTGGTGCAGGCAGGGTCGGCGTAAAAGCCCTTTGTGACAACTGCTGATGTAAAAACAAAAAAGGCTGTGTGTCATTTTGATTGATTGTAGTAGAAGTAGAAGTGACGTCCTCTTACCTGTCAGGTAGGAAGTACCAGTGCCAGTGGATGTCCACCGTCCTCTCCACCGCAAACACCTCCCCTCCCCACCGTCTTCTGTCTGCCGTCCGCACCCCAGCATTGACCACACAACATGGTCAATACACAGTCAAACCAAACAGAACCTCATCCCCGGGCTATTGCGCACGGCGCATGTTAGCCTGGGATATCAACCACTCAAAGTTGGCTTTACAGCGAGTGACCACAGAATTCCACGGGACCTACTGAGTAAAGTATTTGTCAATATTCAATTTTATCGAATAACACGAATGCGAGGCGTGCCTCTGTGCTTCTGGTGTGCTTGTGTACAGGGGAGGGTTTGTTGGTAGATTAAACAAATGTCTATATCCTGGGACATTCCCCCGGCACTCTGTATTGGCTAACGAAGGCCGAGTTTGACACGTTGGCCCACCAGACTCTTCGCGCATGTGGGGCGGAAGTGTCTGCGCACGAAGGCAACAGGCAACAGTAAAAGTGTTGATACAGCGTGCAAGGGTATGACACAGTCTGCCTCCTCACCTTCTCACCTCCTACACACACACATAAACACACACACAAAACAAACACACAGTTAGTGCCTACATACACCTTACAGACCCATGCAAACACACACAAAGAAACATAAATACATCTAATAGGTTTATCGGTGCAGACTTTAAGCCTTTCTATGTGGAAAATGATGACCAAGTGTGTGTCTGTGTGTGCTCAGGGATTGTAAGGGACTGTAATTCAGCATCTAGCATCTCTATGGAGAATGAAGATTCTACACAAAGAGTCAAATACAAAATCAATTTAGTTAATCGCACATTGCACACTGTCCCTGTCCCTCTAGAAAAACAGAGGGAAATACACTGAGTATACAAAACATTAAGAACACCTGCTCTTCCCATGACATAGACTGACCAGGTGGATCCAGGTGAAAGCTATGATCCCTTATTGATGTCACTTGTTAAATCCACTTCAATCAGTGTAGATGAAGGGGAGGAGACAGGTTAAAGAAGGATTTTTAAGCCTTGAGGTGATTGAGACATGGATTGTGTATGTGTGCCATTCAAAGGGTGAATGGGCAACACAAAAGATTTAAGTGCCTTTAATTGGGGTATGGTAATAGGTAGGTGCCAGGTGCACCGGTTTGTGTCAAGAACTGCAACGCTGCTGGGTTTTTGACACTCAACAATTTCCTGTGTGTATCAAGACTGGTCCACCACCCAAAGGACATCTAGCCAACTTGGCACAACTGTCGGAGGCATTGGTGTCAACATGGGCCAGCATCCCTGTGGAACGCTTTCGAAAATTTGTATAGTCCATCCCCGACGAATTGAGACTGTTCTGAGAGCAAAAGGGGGGCGGTGCAACTCAATTTTAGGAATGTGATCCTAATGTTTGGTATGTCATTATACTCTAGTATATATAGAGCCGTACCATGCAAGGTCAGGGAAGGACAGAAGTGTTGTGCCTGCCGGTATGTGTAGTGTCACTGTCAACACTGACAGCTTCAATCTCACCCAGTGGTGCAGGTGTAGTGGTGGCCATATGCAGGCATACGTAGTATGCATACCTATTTCTATACACATATAGAGTATACTCACCTATACTCACTAATTGCCATTAAGAACAATTGAATGATTGAACAATTGAACCATAGATCTTAATTCCTTTCTCCTCTGTCATTATTAGGGGGAAGACTAGCTATAGCTAGCTACCAACACCATAACAGACAATTGCTGATAATTCATTCATACTCACCTGATGGGAGAGAGAGGGTGATGGTCAAAACCTGTTATGCCAAGGCGTGTCAGTTGGGGCTGGATAGTCTTGAATGACGGTGTACACACACACACAGACAGACACACGCCTGTTTGACATGATAGCTAGATAGCTTTAAATATAGGCTCCCTGTCATGTCTGTCAGTAAAGCCACCAAGCATTGAAGGAAGGCAGCTAGCTAGTTAGCTTGCTAACTAACTAACATTACTTGTTGGTGGCCCTTATTATAACTAACCTGGCGAAAGCAAGCTAGCTGGAGGGATGGTCAGGTAATGTTAGTCACACAGTTTTCCCATTGAAAAACCACTAGCACACGTATCCTGTTGCACCCCTCCTCCCCACGTCCATACCGTGTCGGTTCATTAATAAATTTTGTGCACAACATTAGAGAAATTAATTAATGCAGTAGAAACAGCGAGGAACAGGAAGAGAGGCGCAACTCGGCTGAAAATCCGTCTCTATCCAGCAGGTGGCGTTTTTTCATTGTTTCGCCCACCAAGCAAGGAGTTTTTGTATGGCGGTCGATGAGAGAGTGTGGAATATGGTCCACAACAAAAATGTATGGCTTATTTGCTACATGAGGTTTATTTGATCGAATAGAAGTTTCATAATTCTTAAGTTGTTATGAGTGTACTGATATAAGTAGGACACGTGACATCCCGGGCAACTATGAGAAAAACGACTTTATATTGGAATTGTCTAGAGATGGCAATGCATATTCATGCTATGAGGCTAGTAGCATAGCATCTCTCTCCATTGAATACAGGCGGTTGACGTCAACAAGCATCATCGAATATTCAAAAAAGGATTACAATAATGAGATATGTCCACCAATCCAAAGAAAGGATAGGCGGGAGCTAGACAAGCCACAGTGCTGCTTTGTGGACAATGATTCCCATTGTTAGGAAGGAGAGACGTGTATTTTTTCCAGTATATCCATAATCTTTGGTAGAAATGATTATCCGTCTTCGTTGTTTAAGTGCGGATATTGATTGAACGAACGGTACACGGATCCGATCGGTTACACGGTCAGATCGGTACATGGATCTGATCGGTATACGGGTCAAATCTGGCCTACAAATGATGATGTGTCATACTCTAAATTCAGCAGTACTACCCAAAAATAAAATGCTTTGTTATAAAGAAAACACAAATTTTATTTTATTAGTTAAATATTTTGAAAATACATGTCTAACTATCAATTAATTCTCTCACACCGCACCTGTCCCTTGGCATTAAATTGGTGACACAGGTATAAATAAATACATTCTAACAATCTAATATGACTTTTTAAATTTAAATTTTACTTTAGATTTATCTGTAATGGCTGCAAGTACAATAGAGAAACCAAATGCACAAAAAAGGCTTGGTTGTTGAAAGTGACATATTGTAATGAACACGATGGGAGACAGAGAGCTGGTTTCAAGCGCAGGGCGCAGCAGGTGTTTATTTGTAAAGGACCACAGGAGGAGGCAGGTAGCTGGGTCCAGGGGCAGGCAGAAGGTCATACACAGGGGGTCCAAAAGGGCAACAGTACAGGCAGGGAAAAGGCTAGTAACGTCATCCGGGAGATCAGGCAATAGGTAGATAACAGGAAAACCGAAAGTACAGGCAGGGGATAGGCAAAAGGCGTCGTTAGTGAGGCAGGCAAAAACGATCATACACAGGAGGAGTAACTCACAGGAAAAACAGCGCTTTGAAAGACGTGTGTCACAAAACAAACAATGCCTCACAATGATGGGGTGCAAAGAACTGACCTGAATAATGTGTGATAATGACATACAGGTGTGTGAACAGGTAATCAGAATTCACGCAGCGTTCAGGGGATCTAGGTGTTTGAGAGTGTGAGCTGGAAAGTGGGCTGGAAAGGGAGCTGCGTTCAGGGGATCTAGGTGTTTGAGGGTGTGAGTTGGAAGCAGACGTTACACAGATCAACGGAGAGGGAGGGAGTTAGCCATGCACTTTAAAAAGCAGAATTTGCATTTGTACTGTCTCACCACTCTTAAGGTCACGGTGTACAGGGAACTTGTGCCCGTAAATCACATCGAAGGAACAAATTCAATATAAATGTTCTAAAATATCATGCTTTTCAGTATACAGCGTTTTGAGAATGCTTCAAGGGATATTGTTTGTATTTCATGTGAGTTCGTGCAACATATCCGTGTAAGAAGAACTCTACCACACCTTGAGGGAATGTTAATGATCAAGTGAAGCTTAAGTTGCGTTTCTGGAGAAAACAAAACGTTGTTTACCAACCCCTTCCCTCCCTCTCTCTGATCTTCTTGGCTGCATTTTACTGCCTCAGAGCAAAGAGCAGTGCATTGTTTTCATTAGGCCAGATTCTGATAGCTTTACTAATATGATGCACCGGCTATTCACACGCTGTAAATAGGAGTGTGTAGGGCAGAGAATCAAATTTATAAGATAGATGCAGACAGTAGGCTACTACAATTTTACCCATTTACTCAAAAAGGCAGCTGTAGGCCTACTCCGCCTGCCTGTCTCCCTTTCTATTTGTAATGAGTTCAGCTATCGCTCATTAATAAGGATTTGCCACAATAAAGGGGAATTATCCCCCAAAAGCAGTGAAATTAGATTTACATTTGCAATCATGTAGATGCCTTTTTTTGAGAATATTCTTTCTTTAAATAGTATCAAGTGAGGCATAACGCTTCAACTGTTGGCACTAACAGCACAGATAACATTGTGACAACGTGTCCCATACTGTGTGACAACATGCCGATAGATCATTTCCTCGTCCGACATGGTGGGATCTTTTTGTGTTGGTAAAATGTATAATGCGAGAAACGCCGATGGAAATTGATATGATAACCACGATATCGAAGTAAACCTGGAGTGATGCGATGATATGGTGTGTGGTCATCCCAATACGTATCGGGAAGCCATGCAATTTATTAGGCTACAGATGAAATAAGATATGATGATTTTCACAGGGTGGTGAAAGTGCACGGTGATCTTTCCTATAAATATCGAGGGTCTTATTCTGGTGACATGACGATCGATGCTTGACTGCCGTTTGACAACTACAAATATTCTCGCTCTTATCCATAATAATCTCATGATTACCATACCCGCACAGCCTACACACACTGTCTCTGCGATCTGTTGGCTAAAGCGCACGTGCCAAAATGAGACGAGGTACATTTGCTTGTGACAGTACTATTTGTAGAGTTGAAAATGCAATGGAAACATATTGAACTTTCGATTTTTATTCGTTACACGGAAACTTAAGCTAAAAGTACATTTTGTGTGCACTACGCCATCACGCACTGATTTGTATCTGCAAAAAAAGTTAATTTGGTGGAAACAAATTGGAAACTGGTGGGAAAATGCTGATATTTTCTTTATGTGGTTTTCAAAGTATTTGCATGAAAATTGATCGGCAATTATATGGAAACCTAGCTATAGACATAAGTGTCCTGTACCAGGAAATGTTGGTGGGATGATAAGGCAGGTGATAAGGCTCTCCTACAAAGCCTTTGCATTGTCCAACAGTGCCTTCACACTTGGTGGGAGTACAGTGTGTTACAGGAAAAAAGGCATTTCCCTCTTCAAACCTGCTGTGTCAGTGCCACCTCAACAGGTGAGAAATGGAGGGAAATGTGTTGAATGATGTCTCCATGGACCAAACCAAGTTGAAACTCTCCCTCTCTTCATATACATGCTATTTGGAGCATGTAAACAGGGGTCTTACCACTCTCATTGGCTTCCAGTCAAACAACACGAATGCTAAACTAATGGCTAAGAAAACAGACACAGTCTTGAGTTGTCAACTGTCCAGATACGTAGACGACACTCCGCTGTAGGTATCTGTACGGCGTACTTTTTTCAATTTGGATGAACAGTCCCTTTAAGTTATTTCCTCAGTGACCCCAGTGACGATGACGCATAAGGAAACTCAAACAATACGTTTTATTGCATTGGTTTTTACAACCTGAGATTCAATCAATATTGGCTAGGAGGAAAGTTCTCCATATGAAGTTTATGACCTGCGACATGTTTCTTATCAGAGCAAAACATGACAAATCAAGGACATCGCCGTAAGAGCTTAATAATTATCCAAGCCTTAAGTTGTGGTTAATGAATAGTAATGAGTGCTATTTGTCAGGAGCGACATTCACTTTGCCAAGTCACAGTTCATTTCATGTCAACCTCCTCTTTGCATCTCATAGATAAAAGAAGTGTCTTCTTTGGTAACAGGTGGTTTCAGTGAATATGAATTGTCATTATCCAGCCTGGTATCAGTTTATATGCATCACATTGTGAAGCTTTTGCAAAAAAAGATGTTGGTTACGATCATTATCTCAGGAACTGCAAACAGTAAAACTCTGATAGGAAACTATATCACAGTAGCATACACACTTACTGCTAACTAATTCTATTCAGATAATTGAGAACAGGGATTTTGAAAAAAACTAGCAAAATGAGTTCTTGGTCAAAAATTCCTTATCATAATATCAACGGTCGATTATTACAATTTTGAGCAAACAGTTGGGAGAATGTAAAGTAATACACCAGGAGTCAGGAAGCAGGTGCAGAAGGTGAGTTTAATAAAGAAATGGCACAGATGACCAAACATGAGACGCGTACAGAATGTGAGAGAAAGCAATAACACCCAATGACTGGTGTCAACTGAGGGCTAAATAAAGGGGGAGTAATCACGGGGGAAATGATGACCAGGTGTGCGCAATGGTGGGGAGAGTGTGTTGGTTTTTATGGTCGCATTCCAGGTTCAGTCCACTGTTGGTATTTCCGGGAGGTGACTCTAATTATGCTATAATATCAGTCTGTTTTGGTACAAAAAAATTGCTGACATTAATTACATGTTTAATGATGTTTTGGTAAGAATTAAGTTGATATTATGCTATTATTGTGGCTTTTTTCAGTACTTTCTTCTTGTGGTCAAAATGACCCCAGTTGGTAGTCCATGTATGTAAAATGTGTTGGTAGCATTGTTCTAAAATATGATGCTTTTTAAATAATCAACATTCTAATTGTAAGTTACTCTGGATAGGAGCGTCTGCTATATTCCTTAAAGGTAAATGTATACTGTACAAAAATATAAACGCAACATGTGAAGTGTTGGTCCCATGTTCCATGAGTTGAAATAAAATATCTCTGAATTTTTCCATAAGCACAAAAAGCTTATTTCTGTCTTTTAGCACACAAATGTGTTCACATCCCTGTTAGTGAGCATTTCTCCTTTGCCAAGATAATCCATCCACCTGACAGGTGTGGCAGATCAAGAAGCTGATGATTAAACAGCATGTACATTACATGCTGGTGCTGGGGGACATTACACATGTCCCCCAGCACCTTGTGCTGGGGGACAATAAAAGGCCACTCTAAAATGTGCAGTTTTGTCACACAACACAATGCCACAGATGTCTCAAGTTTTGAGGGAGCGTGCAATTGGCATGCTGACTGCAGGAATGTCCACCAGAGCTGTTGCCAGAGAATGTAATGTTAATTTCTCTACCAATGGTGTTTTAAAGAATTTGTCAATACGTCCAACCGGCCTCACAACACAGACCACGTGTAACCACGCCAGCCCAGGACCTCCACATCCGGCTTCTTCACCTGTGGGATCGTCTGAGACCAGCCAACCGGACAGCTGGTGACACTAAGGAGTATTTCTGTCTGTAATAAGCCCTTTTGTGGGGGGAAAAAAGAATGCTGATTGGCTGTGGGTGGGCCTATGCCCTCCCAGGCCCACCCATGGCTGCGCCCCTGCCCAGTCATGTGAAATCCATAGCTTAGGGCCTAATGCATTTATTTCAATTGACTGATTTCCTTATGGACTGTAACTCAGTAAAGTCTTTGAAATTGTTGCATGTTGCGTTTATATTTTTGATCAGTAACAATTCTGAGAATGCCTCAAGTGATATTTGTTTGTATTTCATGTGAGTTCCTGCAACATGTCCATGTAGAAGGACCTCTAGGGCCACACCTTTAAGGAAGCTTTAGGGATTGTTCTTGATGAAGGTACATTTACTCTAATCTGCCATATCTAAGACCAACCATCCAATCTTTATGGCCCTATTAAGCTAACAATGCACTTTACTGCATTATCATTTGGCATTTTCATGCTTTATGTGTTTTTTTTTCTTCACAAGTTGCATTTATGGAAGAAACAAAACTTACTGTACCAATCCCTCCCCTCCTCTCTACCTCTGATGTTCTTGGCTGCATTTCACTGCGTCAGAGCAAAGGGCAGATTTTTTCCCCCCCACATTGGATTCTGACATGATAAATCAACTATTCATATGCCGGAAATAGAGAAGTGTTTAGGGCAGAGAATCAAATGTATGAGATTGATACAGATAGTACTAGATACAATTTGGTAAAAGACTGTATATTTCCAATGAACACCGGGATCTTCCTAACTGCTGGGATATCGTGTCAGAAGTAGCAGCAGCAACGGTAACTACTGTTATGGAATGCGAGCAGTGGCTTATCTCTCTAATAGACAATAAAGTGCCCTATACCAGGTAGTGTGTTTGGGATGACAATACGGGTGATAAGGCTCTCCTACAAAGGCTTCGTCTACTGGGCACAGACGTCAATTCAACGTCTATTCCACGTTGGTTCAAAGTAACGTCATTTAAGTGACATTTCATCCATGTTGATTCAACCAGCGTGTGTCCAGTGTGTGCTTTGTCCAGCTGATATGGGTCACGGTCATTGAGTCAGGAACTGCGAACAACAGCAGCTGATATACTAATTCAAATAGAAAACAATATCAGAGACATATTACAATTTTGAGCAGGTGGGAGAACTAAGAAAATCCATGTTGGTTTTTGTGGTCACATTCCAGCCCATGTGGTTTGGTTTACAGTGCGTTTGGAAAGTATTGACTTGTTACAGCATTATTCTAAAATTGATCAAATATATGTTTTTGCCTCATCAATCTACACACAATCCCCATAATGACAAAGTGAAAACAGGTATTTCGATTTTTTTGCACATTTATTAGAAATAAAAAATATAAAACCTACATAAGTTTTCAGACCCTTTGCTATGAGACTCGAAATTGAGCTCAGGTGCATCCTGATTCCATTGATCATCCTTGAGATGTTTCTACAACTTGATTGAAGTCCACCTGTGGTAAATTCAATTGATTGGACATGATTTGGAAGGGCACACACTTGTCTATATAAGGTCCCACAGTTGACAGTGCATGTCAGAGCAAAAACCAAGCCATGAGATCTAAGGAATTGTCAGTAGAGCTCCGAGAAGGGATTGTGTCGAGGCACAGATCTGGGGAAGGGTACCAAAAAATGTTCTGCAGCATTGAAGGTCCCCAAGAACACAGTGGCCTCCATTATTCTTAAATGGAATAAGTTTGGAACCACCAATACTCTTCCTAGAGCTGGCTGCCTGGCCAAAATGAGCAATCGGGGGAGAAGGGCCTTGGTCAGAGAGGTGATCAAGGTCACCCTGACAGAGCTCCAGAGTTCCTCTGTGGAGATGGCAGAACCTTCCAGAAGAACAACCATCTCTGCAGCACTCCACTAATCAGGCTGTCACGACCTGACCTTAGAGAGCCTTTTTATTTCTCTATTTGGTTAGGTCAGAGTGTGATTTGGGTGGGCATTCTAGTTTTCTATTTCTTTGTTGGCCGGGTATGGTTCCCAATCAGAGGCAGCTGTCTATCGTTGTCTCTGATTGGGAATCATACTTAGGCAGCCTGTTTTCCACCCTAATTTGTGGGATCTTGTTTCTGCACAGTTGCTGTCTAGCCCTGCAGAACTTTACGTTCGTTTTGTGTTTTGTTGTTTTTTGGTGTCATTTTAAAAAATAAAGTAAAATGTACCCCTACCACGCTGCACCTTGGTCTCCTTCTAACAACGCACGTAACACAGGCCTTTATGGTAGAGTGGCCAGACGAAAGCCACTCCTCAGTAAAAGGCACATGATAGCCCGATTGGAGTTTTCCGAAAGGCACCTAAAAGACTCAGACCATGAGAAACAAGATTCTCTAGTCTGATGAAATCAAGATTGAAGTCTTTGGCCTGAATGACACGCATCATAACAGGAAGAAACCTGGCACCATTATTTGGTGAAGCATGGTGGTGGCAGCATCATGCTGTGGAAATGTTTTTCAGCGGCAGGGACTGGGAGACAAGTCTCGATTGAGGGAAAGATGAACAGATCAAAGTACAGAGAGATCCTTGATGAAAACCAGCTCCAGAGCGCTCAGGACCTCAGACTTGGGTGAAGGTTCACCTTCTAACAGGACAATGACCCTAAGCACAGAGCCAAGACAATGCAGGAGTGGCTTCGAGACAAGTCTCTGAATGTCCTTGAGTGGCCCAGCCAGAGCTCAGACTTAAACTCGATCGAACATCTCTTGGGAGAAACTATCCAAATACAGGTGTACCAAGCTTGTAGTTTCATACCCAAGAAGAGTCGAGGCTTTAATCACTAGGTGCTTAAACAAAGTACTGAGGAAAGAGTCTGAATAGTTGTGTAAATGTAATATTTCCGTTTTTTTATAATTTTTTTATTAGCAAAGATTTCTCAAAACCTGCTTTTGCTTTGTCATTACGGGTATTGTGTGTAGATTGATGAGGATTTTTTTTTTAAATCAATTTTAGAATAAGGCTGTAATGTAACAAAATGTCAAAAATGTCAAGGAGTCTGAATACTTTCCGAAGGCACTGTATCTGATCGGCTCTCTCAAATCCAGGTTCAGTCACTGTTGGTTTTTCATGGAGGTGATTTCAGGTTCAACTTGGTGATGAAGTTTGCCAACTTTTTACTAGATGTCAAACACAGCAGGCAGATTGCCGGCCAGCACGGTAGCAAGCCGCTCCCCTGCCTGGCACAATAATAGGTAACACCTGGCTGTGTGCTCGACGAACTGCAGCTTCTCTGGAAACAGGGATTACGTCCATCCGAGCCTAATACCCATTTCAGACAGAAGATATAAGGCAATGTTTATACGACCCGCTTTCAAACAGCAGTTTATTTACCACTTTCTTGTCATTTCATAAATATCAGTGGGTAACTAGTCGATTGGGAGCGGTAGCGGGTGTTGTTAAACTATGGGGGCTGTTTGCGTTTCAAATTAGGGAAGTGTTAAACAGTGGACGCGCTACTGAATTTACTTGCAAACACGCAGAGAACCATTCACACAGCCCGGATACCTGTATTTTCGTTACCGGGTTTGTAAAAATGCAGGAATCATGACGAGGTCTTTAAGTGGGTTTTAATTTGCCATGCTTTTTCCCCCCCTACCCCTTTCAGATTTAACAAAAAGCAGGTAAAAAGAAGCAAGCAGGGTAAAGAAATGGACATTAAAAGTTCTCTCATCCGAACCTCCACTGCCACCAAAACGCTAAAGCCGTGTACACTATTACATCCTCCACTTCAGTCCACAGAACGTTTCTTGACTGCAAGAGAGAGAGGCCCAAGTCTGACTTAAATTGTGGTGCAGTACAGATGCCCTGTGGTAGGGAACATGTCCAGTGCTCTAAATTCAAATAGCATCGTTCTCTCTAGTCATGATAAAAAGGTCCCATGGTCAATAGTTGTTACAGTATGTGGGAATAGTTGCAAGACTAATGCATTCCTAATTAGAGATGCTGCCTATCTAGTTGAGTCACATTCATCTTCTTTAGTGTCCTCAACTCAGCTACCCCCCTGGGCCATGTCATGTTATGTTCACAACACATCACTCATTTGCTTCCTTTTTTGCATATCGGGCACATTTCAGTATCTGCTCTCTCTGTATCCAAACCCTAATGGAGCGAACTGGCATCAGTCCATTTAGTACGTGATTATCGTGACGTAAGACGTGCCCATTTGTCCCTCCGTCCGCGACAATGGGACCATATCACTTTTAGGGACCTGGTAGTATAAAAGGCCAGAGAGAAGTCCGGGCTCTGCCACATAGACAGGGGGAAACCGCTGGAGAACGACTGGGAGAGAGATGGGGAAGTTTGTACTGTTTACCTGTCTGGCCTTTCTGCCAATGGTTCTCATTGAGGTAGGTGATGCTGTGTACTGTACTGTATCTTTGGTCCCCTTTATAGGCACTGGTTGGCACACAGATTCAAGCAAGGCTATTCTATTACGTATTACAATCTGGAATTTGTCTCTTTAAATTGGTGTTTGCAGTAGCTAAACATAATACTTTTAAATTCACATTGACTTTGCTTATTTAAAACATAGCAAACAAAAGTGAGCTGTCCACAAGCTGTTTCATTGCTTTGTCAAATTAGTTCTGTTTAAGCTTTTCAAATCACAGTGAAGGGAACAGTTTAATATTACAAACCCAAATGTAATATATAATAATAATATATACCATTTAGTAGATGTCTTTATCCAAAGCGACTTACAGTGATGCGTGCATACATTTTACGTATGGTTGGTCCCAGGATTCAAACCCACAATCCTGGCCTTGCAAGCACCATGCTGTACCTACTGAGGTCCAGTGGACCGATGTGTTTTGTAACCTAAAATGCATTATTATAGCTAATGTAGACAAATGACATGATAGGATAGCATTAATATATACTTGGTCTTACTAACTATACTTAGTCAATGCCATCAGTGACAGTGATAAGAAATACACAGTTTTTTGGGGGCATTTTCATACTATACATAATTCTATTATTTGCGTTATCTCACTTCCTTTTGTAAAGTCTTAGAGGATTATAACAGCTATCAATTGAAACAACTGCAGTCCGTATGTAAATAGACATGACAATATTAAAATCATGCATATCAGTTGATACGATATCGTAACAATACAATATCTAGGCTGCTTAATGATCTGGGTTTCAGTAAACGTGTTCAACCCAGAGCTAGAGAGCACAGAAAAAGAACATAGATCCTCTGGGCACTAGTGCTTGTTCTGTTATTTGTCTAATGAACAGTGTTTGATCACCACAGTGTTAATCTGAGTGTTCAAAACATTGTGAACACCTGCTCTTTCAATGACAGACTGACCAAGTGAAACCAGGTGAACACTATGATTCCTAATTGATGTCACTTGTTAAATCCACTCCAATCAGTGTAAATGAAGGGGAGGACACAGGTTAAAGAAGGATTTTTTTTATTGTGTGTGTGTGCCATTCAGAGGGTGAATGGGCAAGACAAAAGATTTAACTGCCTTTGAACGGGGTATGGTAGTAGGTGCCAGGCGCACCGGTTTGTGTCTAGAACTGCAATGCTGCTGGGATTTTCCACACTCAACAGTTTCCCGTATGTATCAAGACTGGTCCACCACCTAAAGGACATCCAGCCAACTTGACACAACCGTGGGAAACATTGGATTCAAGATGGTCCAGCACAGCATCCCGTGGAACGCTTTTGACTCCTTGTAGAGGTGCTTTGAGTGTTCAAATAGGACAAAGTGCTATTTATAACCAATCAAGGCAACAATGTCCCTGTCACCAATCTCTCCTCTCCCTCCGGGCGGCAGGTAGCCTAGCAGTTAAGAGCGTTGGGCCAGTATGCGAAAGGTCACTGGTTTGAATCCACGAGTTGACTGTGTGAAAGATCTGTTGATGTGCCCTTGTCTCTAATTGCTCCTGTAAGTCGCTCGGGATAGGAGCGTCTGCTAAATGACAACAATGTAAATGTGTGTATGATGGTGTAATGGAAAGCTCAGGTGAGAGGAGATGAAGAGATAGGACTTATCTGTAAAAACAAAACAGACTGCTAGATTAGACCAGATGAAAGGCAGAGGAGAGAGTGAACACTTATGTAACACTGAGAGTACAGACTGCAACTGTCAACCGATGCGAACCGGAGCCAAATGCAAAGTAAGTGTGGCTGGTGCAGTCAGGTAGGGTCATGGGTGGTTGACCTTTGGTGGCATAGCCGTGAGTCATTGTCGACCACTCGAAGACAGAGTGTGGGAGGACTTTATCTCAGCCATCAGACAATTGGAGCCGATCCTCGGCTAAAGGCCGCTACAAACGCAGCGACGGGTGCGTCGTTTTCACATGTATTTCTACATACTTTGCATGGCTCAAATTCTGGAACGAACCGCATACGACGCTCTGTCGCGTGAAGTGTGTAGCGTCCTTAACACAGTCCAGTCTGTCCAGTCCCCAACCACCTCTCACACATCACCATAATGGATACTTACTGTGGGAATGTGCTTTTATCAATGCATCTTTGCTTGAAATGAATTGGCATAATAATTAATGACGTAGATATGAAATTACAAATTATAATTTCATATTGGCCATGATGTTATTTTTTCTTAAAAAATTTTTTTTCACCTTTATTTAACCAGGTAGGCCAGTTGAGAACAAGTTCTCATTTACAAATGCGACCTGGCCAAGATAAAGCAAAGCAGTGCGACAAAAACAACAACACACATGGGATAAACAAACGTACAGTCAGTTATGCCTGTAATCATATGACGACTGACATTACATTTAGATACATTACCATTTATGCATCATGACATAGTGTATATAAGAGCGCTATAGCAGGGCACCTCAATTAGCTTATTGCTCGTTGCTTGTTTCATAAATTACAATGACGTGATATACATTGCCTTCAAAAAGTATTTATACCACTTGAATTATTCCACATTTTGTTGTGTTACAGTCTGAATTCAAAATGTATTTAATAGATTTGTTTCTCACCCATCTATACACAATACCCGATAATGACAAAGTGAAAACATGTTTAAAATTAAATATATAAATATCTAATTTACATAAGTGTTCACACCACTGAGTCAATACATGTTAGAATCACCTTTGGCAGCGATTACAACTGTCTTTCTGGGTAAGTCTCTAGGTTCTTTGCACACCTTGGATTGTACAATATTTGCACATTATTCTTTAGAAAATTCTTCAAGCTCTGTCAAATTGGTTGTTGATCATTGCTAGACAGCCATTTTCAAGTCTTGCCATAGATTTTAAAGCTGATTTAAGTCAAAACTGTAACTAGCCCACTCAGGAACATTCAATGTCATCATGGTAAGTAACTTCAGTGTATATTTGGCCTTGTGTTTTAGGTTATTGACCTGCTGAAAGATTAATTTGTCTGTTGAAAAGCAGACTAAACCACGTTTTCCTTTAGGATTTTGCCTGTGCTTAGTTCTACTCTGTTTCTTTTTATCCTAAAAACTTCCCTAGTCCTTGCCGACGACAAGCATACCCATAACATGATGCAGCCACCACCATGCTTGAAAATATGAAGTGTGGTACTCAGTGATGTGTTGTGTTGGATTAGCCCCACACAGAAGGCTTTGTATTCAGGACATGAAGTTCATAGCAGTTTAACTTCAGTGCCTTATTGTAAATAGGATGTATATTTTGGAATATTTTTATTATGTACAGGCTTCCTTCTTTTCACTCTGTCATTTAGGTTAGTATTGTGGAGTAACGACAATGTTGTTGATCCATCCTCAGTTATCCCCTATCACAGCCATTAAACTCTGTAACTGTTTTAAAGTCACCATTGGCCTCATGTTGAAATCCCTGAGCGGTTTCCTTCCCCTTCGGCAACTGAGTTAGGAAGGACGCCTGTATCTTTGTAGTGACTGGGTGTATTGATACACCATCCAAAGTGTAATTAATAACTTCACCATGCTCAAAAGGATATTCAATGTCTGCTTTTTTATTTTTACCCATCTACCAATAGGTGCCCTTCCTTGCGAGGCATTGAAAAATCTCCCTGGTCTTTGTGGTTAAATCTGTGTTTGAAATTCACTGCTCAACTGAGGGACCTTACAGATAATTATGTGTGGGGTACAGAGAATAGGTAGTCATTCAAAAATCATGTTTTAAACACTATTATTGCACACAGAGTGAGTCCATGCAACGTATTATGTGACTTGTTGAACAAATGTTTACTCCTGAACTTATTTAGGCTTGCCACAACAAAGGGGTTAGACATTTCAGCTTATCATTTTTTATTAATATGTTTTTTTTTTATTGTATCGTGTGTAGGCTAGTGACACAAAATCTCAATTTAATATCTTTTAAATTCAGAATGTAATATCTGATTTATCTTTCTCCTCTGATCTTTGACAGGCTACCAACATAACTACCAGCACAGCTGTTATCCCTGCAAACATTACGACAGTACCAGCAACTATCTCCTCAAACCCAGTCAGCAACCAACCCTTAAAAAACACCACGGTTCCAAACAATTCCTCCATGATGACAACCTCCAATAACAACATCAGCAGTAATGTTACCATTGGACCTCCGACCACACCTGTCTCCAATCATACAACTACGGCCGCTAGAACCCTGGGCCCGCAGTCCACACACTCTACTCAAGTCACTCACATCACCGCCACCACAACCACCCAAACCCCCACAACCCTTGAGTCCCTGCAGACCACTGAGTACACCGCAGCAAACCAAACCAACATAACTGCTACCAGCCATATGTCACCAACACCCCATGGAGGTACATCAGCCCTGCTGGGCTCTTGCAGTCTCCTCCTGGGGCCCCTGATCTCCATCATGATCCAAATGGTATAGGACTAAGAACACAGCCCTGTGGAACACTTTACTGGCCCATGTTTCCCGTTTCCTTCTACAGATCTTGACCTATGAAAATGCAATCTAAAAGAGTACATTAATTCACTAAGACCTGTGTGCAGTTTCACAGGTGCAGGCTTAGTAATAATGAATAATAATAATGGAAAATGAATAATAACAATGAATAATAATAATGAATAATAATTACGAAGTTGCTATATAAAAAGTGGAAATTGTAGTAGGTGAGCTGTGTATACTATTTATAAGGCATGGGTATGTACCTTGCTAATGTCACACACCTTGCATTTATTGTATGAAGGAGCTATGAAGTGCTTTGGGACTGAGAAAGACAGATCGAAATGACGAGTACTGAGCCTCACCCCCCGATTCACCACTGCCAATGACTGGTCCCCACCACCATGAATATTCATATCACTCATACGCAATATTCCCGAAAACATAATCAGGAGCACAAGCTACAAAAATTCTTACAATTTACATACGCAAAGGACATGTGAAACGTTTGATTGTATTGTAGCTGTAAATAAAAAAACATACTTGTAAAGTACTACCATTGTACTGTATTGTATTACCATTGTATTGTAGTACTTAAAAAATATCGATATTTTAATTTTGTCCTATCTATGTGGTAAAAATGACTGCCATTTAATGGGTACAGCAACATTTGAAATATGGTTATATGACAAAAAGTGATTCATCCATTGACCTTGAGAGACAATGACCAAAAATATTGCTTGCTTTTCTTCATTTACTTACCCCACAGCCAGCATTAGCATCGCTGTTAGTGAAACACTGGTAGTGGTAGGGCCTATGGCAGGATCCCTCAAAAAGCATGCCTAAATCCTCAAAGTCACTTCAAACCAAATGTTACACCAACTCAAACACCATAACAAGTTGCACATATAGAATATTGGATGATATTCTAGAAATGTGTGTATTTATATAACATTTCCCTTAGAATAACCAAAAATCTGAAAATACACACAAACACAGCCCTATGTGTACATTTAGAGGGAAGCTGGTATTTGTATTACAGTTCTACCAAGTATTCATACCACTGACAGACTTGTATGAGCTGTTTTGACTGCAACTAAGCATACATGGGTCATTTGGATTTGGTACCAATTATACCACAGGCGAGTATATAAGGTGCTCCATCTCTGCAGGTGATCTGTCTGGTTAAATTGACTGATGTAGGTCCCCCTCCACCTTCTGATAATAGGTATAACTTAATATCATGATTCCAGAGAAACCTAGATTCAAATAAAAAATGTTTTTTTTTTAGATTTGCCCTAGAATAACTACAGGTTGGTTGTTTAGCGACAAAACCGACACGTGCGCAACCATGGGGGAAAACAGACGGGGTTGGCTTTGTGAGGACAGACGCGGGGAGACAAGAAGCGAGTACAGGGAGTGACTATTTAATAAATAACCGACGTGAAACAAAACAAGGACAGCGTCTGGACAGGGGGAACAAAACGACATTAATGCAGACACGGGGAAGAAACTGAGGAAGTGACAGATATACGGGAGGCAATTAATAAGGTAATAGAGTCTAAGTGAGTCCCATGAAGCGCTGATGCGCGTAATGATGGTGACAGGTGTGCGTAATGATGGGCCGCGTGGGGGAGCGGGAGCGGGAGCAGGCGTGACAGCCTTAGACTGTTGACAACATGTAAACATGTTCTGTCTCCAAAGGTTTATCGAAAACATAAAAATATTTGCATAATGAGAACTTGTCTCTCAAATAAATCGGTACAGTTGTTGGTTAGCTAGCTAGCAAATTTTTCACATATTAGTATAGACATGACATCAGTCAAAACACCTCATAACAACACATGGTATCAATAACAAGATACAAGGAGCTGAAACGAGCCACCGACTCGTTTAGAATCATAACAGCGCACACCTTGCGGCCACATCGATTTGGACTCATTAATTTTGTGAAGTTGTCTTCTGTACTGTACTCACCTGTACTGACCTCGCCTTCTGGATGATAGCGGGGTGAACAGGCAGTGGCTCGGGTGGTTGTTGTCCTTGATTATATTTTTGGCCTTCCTGTGACATCGGGTGTTGTAGTCACACAGTTACAAGATACGTGGTATAGAAAAAAATGGGAACGATGCCAAAATTGGGAACGAGAGACTGAAAAACAGCTTCTATCTCAAGGCGAGTAAATAGGGTGTTATATCTCTGCAGGTGATCTGTTTATCTGGTCCAAATCACTGATACAGGTCCTATCTATCAAATTCCTATAGGCGGAATTAGGTATTTTTGACCGGGGTCAAAATGACCCCAAATGACTTGTATTTTTAATAAGTCCATATTGATAAAGAAACACTATACCGTAACTTATATTTATTAAGAAGAAGTTGATTGACAAAGTCATGAAAAAAATCTAAGAATTGAATAAACCACCTTTGGACTATGATCAAAACTGTGCCTCTGGAGTCAGAATGACCCCAGTTAGCAGTAACTAGCAATACAAACACCACACAAACTCAAACAAAATGCTTATTAGGAGGACAAGCCCAATTCAAGAGAACACGAAACGACATAGTTACACTATTAATTGTGACATGAAACTACTCTTGAATACTCTTACGGACAATAGTTGTTAGCCTGATAGTAAATAAACTATTTGAGCTGTTTTGGGAGTTTGAGGGAGATACTGTTAACTTGGAAATTAACTAAATTGAATTCGGGAAATTGGGAGAGAATACATTTACTGACTTGTTGAAAAAATACTTTTTGTGGTTTTGCAACCCATGCAACAATGTAGCATTGTTGACCGCAGAAAGAGTCAGGTAGCCAGACAAAGTGTTTCATGTCTCAGTCATAAGGAAACAGGTGAAGTGGTGAGGGAGCCATTCTAACGACTTTCCGTAGCTTGGAGGGTGGTATGGATTACCAAGTAACTGTCATTTATAATCTGGTTCATGTCAATCATACCAGATTAAAGCACTCACATTTTCCTCAAGGGTTCAACAGAATGTTATAAACTGGGTGGTTCGAGCCCTGAATGCTGATTGGCTGAAAGCCGTGGTATATCAGACCATAGACCGTATGACAAAACACGTATTGTTACTGCTCTAATTACGATGGTAACCAGTTTATAATAGCAATAAGGCACCTCTGGGGTTTGTGGTGTATCGGGCCGTATTGCTTAGTTAGCCTAAGTATCTGGTCCGTTATGTACGCATGTTATAAGTGATAAGCAGCGTCTAGCTGACATGGGGTCGACTCGACACCTGTGTGAATCTTAGAATCTAATCAGGTAATTGTTTTTTCTTGGTTACTAAGGGGCTTCCCAAATGAAAGCCCTAATGCCTATAGTGCACACTACTATGGGCCCTGGTCAAAATGGGATCGATGCACAATCTCAAGCACTTTAAAATGGGCATTCATCTCCATTGTTACTGAGGTAGACATTAGCGTACAATGTCTGCCAAAATCTACACAGCACAACGTAGAATTATTACAAGTATCGAACTACAAGGCAGGTAAAATGAAATATGAAGTCAAGTTTATTGGTGCAACATTTTGAATGCCTGACATCATCGATATTGTTACTGCTGGAAAACATATTATATTGCACGGAACAAGGAAACAGAGATAAACAACAGTAAATTATAGATTCAGACAGTGAATCAGTGTCCTTGAGAATGAATGGACAATGCTTTGGCAACTTTGCATTTATTGTCCCCCTTATCTAATGTTAGCTGGTCAGGGCTGTTTCCTGGACAGCCGGTGTCTAAGGTGGGGAGGGTTATTTTGACACATTATATAAGACCAGGCTCACTTTCAGCTGGAGTCTCAACAACAACCAGATCAGATCAACGATAGCAAACCCAGGATAGTCAACCCAGGACAGCAGTTTCCTCTAGTATCTGGCCCATGAGACACCTCGCCTCTCTGCAATATGAAGTACCTGGTTCTGGGACTCGGCACACTGGCCTTGCTGGCATCCAGCATGGCACAGGTAATGTACTTATTCCTTATTCAGAAATAATAGCTGAACAAGTTTTAAACTCATTAGCATCCCTCTCTCTTAGCAAGGCTCTGCAGGGGGAGAAAGAGAAAGAAACGATGGAGACCTGATTAGATCTAGAGTGTTTGGTGAACTCAACAATTCTGATTATAGCTGATGCAGTATGTTGAAATTTGAGGATCAATAATTTGAGGCTCATTCAATGAGTAAATGTAGTTATAGAACAATGTTTTTATTTGGACTGTTTATAAGCTCAAAAGTGACATTAGGTCAGGGGCGTTCAACCTTTTCATGCCCAGGGACCCCAATCCAGGCCAACAGTCAAACCAGGAGCCCCTGTCTTATATTTGCACCAACATGTTTCCCCATGCAGTTTTAATAACACAAAGGTGGAAAATTGCAATGTTTAAAATGGATAGCCTAAGGGTCAGTAAAAATAATTACTGGGGGATGGGGGGGGTCCAACTCGAGGTTTCATAAAACAAATGCAGCCCCCTCCCCAACATGAAAGATATTTTCACATGACCCTCCCCTTGTACTTTAAAAATAAAACTGCACACCCTCCCCCCTCATTGAATTAACTCAAAAATAATGATTATGACAATACCTGTAGTGACTCGATGTTTATAAATGTGGATATCGAATTTGCCACCACAGCATGCTTTTGTGGCACAGCTGATGCTACGCAGGGCTACGGGCCAGAATGTTGAGGGTTCACCAACCACCACAGACGAGCTCACTCTCCCTGCCTGTGTCATTACACTACAATCAGAGGCGGTTGCAAAAAATTATCAGCTGGGGGAAATCAGATCAATCAAATTTTCAAAATGTTTATGTTATATTTATGATTATAAACTGGGTGGTGCGAGCCCAGAATGCTGATTGGCTGAAAGCCGTGGTATATCAGACCGTATACCATGGGTATGACAAAATATTTATATTTACTGCTCTCCGCGTTGCGTCGTGCATAAGAACAGCCCTTAGCCGTGGTATATTGGCCATATACCACACCCCCTCGAGCATTATTGCTTAATTATACAAAATATATGCACCGAATTAATATACAACGAACAGCCAATGCACCACACAGCCAATAAGAAAACCACATCTGCATACCGATTACCGACTTCGGGCGCTTCAACATCATGATTTGCGGTTTCAACACCACAATCAAATAGACTACGCCTATGTCAATCTCCACAAAAACAAAATACATCCCTCCCTACCTTGTACCCACTATCAAAGGCTTGGCTTGACAATCTCCGAGTGTCATTCAAAAATGTTGGGGTTTTGTAACAGATGTCTCTTTCCATACATTAAATAGCCGGTGCACAGTTTGGATGCTTGAGTTATATTAGAGTGGAGTGGACGAACGTGAGCAGGTAGCCTACAGGAGACTTTTGAAGTAGCCTAATCCAATTTAAACATTGTAACTGGTTGTGTTTAAAACAAAAAGTGAAATGGTAAATATTTCGGCTATTTTGAAGTGTTAGGTTCCAGGTGTGGGAGGAATAGCCACTCGGATCGGCGAGGAGGCAGAGCGCGCATTGAGTTTTCCTGAATAACTGCAGGGATTATATGTGGCCACATTATTCTAGGACAACTTGGGAGAATGATTATCCCCCACAGACAGCGCATCTCAGTATCAGAAGTAAAAAATCAAGCCAGACTGGCCTGCTGCTGTGCCTTTCTAGACCTTATAAACGGTCGAGAGTAGACCCACTCATCCAAATCGAATGGAAGATTCAAATCACAGAGCTTTTCCCCTGTTATTCAAATGACTTTTTGTTGTTGTTGCAGTTTACAGCCTAGAGTAGAATGTTATACTCACTTGAAAAGAATAATGCAATGATTCATTGCATTGTGGTGTTGTAGACTAGTCTAAGTAGGATCATTGTATTATCCCTAAACAAGATCAACAGGGGAGCTTTTTGAGCTGCGTGTCTCATGTCTTCACAGTTCTTTCTTGAGCAACGACATGACACACCTGCATCTCTGCTGCCTATCACCTACTCCCCTTGTTCTTGTGGATTTATATAGAAAACTGGTGCGCCTTTGAATGATTTTATGTGTGGTGTGATTGTTAGTTAGCTTATTGCAGATCTGGACCAACGATCCACCTACCACTATGAATGGTGGATAGAGGGCAGGACAGACAGTGAGACTGGCAGACTATATTGACCTGTGGTATAGTAAGTGTGTGGAAAAGCGTAGTGCAGGCAAGCAGATTAGGACATTTGGCAAGGATGCAAGAAGTTATACAGTAAAACCTGAAAAGTTATATTGTAATCCCCCCCAGTAATTTCAAACGGTCCCTAATTAATTTCAGTTTCAGAATAGACATGGGTAAATTAATGCTTAATGAACATGAAGCCTAATGTAAATAATTCAATTTCATCCAACAGAATTCTACAATAGGACCAACAACCGACCAACAGAATTCTACAATAGGACCAACAACTGACCAACAGAATTCTACAATAGGACCAACAACAGACCAACAGTATTCTACAATAGGACCAGAAACCGCCACAACTGCCACAACCGCCACATGGCCATCCACACCAGTAATTTACAAACGGTCCCTAATTAATTTCAGTTAATAGACATGGGTGAAATAATCCTGAAGTAACATGTAGCCTAATGTAAATACTTCAATTTCATCCAACAGAATTCTACAATAGGACCAACAACCGACCAACAGAATTCTACAATTGGATCAACAAACCTCACCGCGTTGCGTCGCGCATAAGAACACCCCTTAGCCGTGGTATATTGGCCATATACCACACCCCCTCGAGCATTATTGCTTAATTATACAAAATATATGCACCCAATTAATATACAACGAACAGCCAATAAGAAGACCACATCTGCATACCGATTACCGATTTCGGGCGCTTCAACATCATGATTTGCGGTTTCAACACCACAATCAAATAGACTACGCCTATGTCAATCTCCACAAAAACAAAATACATCCCTCCCTACCTTGTACCCACTATCAAAGGCTTGGCTTGACAATCTCCCAATGTCATTCAAAAATGTTGGGGTTTTGTGACAGATGTCTCTTTCCATACATGAAATAGCCGGTGCACAGTTTGGATGCTTGAATTATATTAGAGTGGAGTGGACGAACGTGAGCAGGTAGCCTACAGGAGACTTTTGAAGTAGCCTAATCCAATTTAAACATTGTAACTGGTTGTGTTTAAAACAAAAAGTGAAATGGTAAATATTTCGGCTATTTTGAAGTGTTAGGTTCCAGGTGTGGGAGGAATAGCCACTCGGATCGGCGAGGAGGCAGAGCGCGCATTGAGTTTTCCTGAATAACTGCAGGGATTATATGTGGCCACATTATTCTAGGACAATTTGGGAGAATGATTATCCCCCACAGACAGCGCATCTCAGTATCAGAAGTAAAAAATCAAGCCAGACTGGCCTGCTGCTGTGCCTTTCTAGACCTTATAAACGGTCGAGAGTAGACCCACTCATCCAAATCGAATGGAAGATTCAAATCACAGAGCTTTTCCCCTGTTATTCAAATGACTTTTTGTTGTTGTTGCAGTTTACAGCCTAGAGTAGAATGTTATTCTCACTTGAAAAGAATAATGCAATGATTCATTGCATTGTGGTGTTGTAGACTAGTCTAGGTAGGATCATTGTATTATCCCTAAACAAGATCAACAGGGGAGCTTTTTGAGCTGCGTGTCTCATGTCTTCACAGTTCTTTCATGAGCAACGACATGACACACCTGCATCTCTGCTGCCTATCACCTACTTGCCTTGTTTTTGTGGATATATATAGAAAACTGGTGCGCCTTTGAATGATTTTATGTGTGGTGTGATTGTTAGTTAGCCTATTGCAGATCTGGACCAACGATCCACCTACCACTATGAATGGTGGATAGAGGGCAGGACAGACAGTGAGACTGGCAGACTATATTGACCTGTGGTATAGTGTGTGGAAAAGCGTAGTGCAGGCAAGCAGATTAGGACATTTGGCAAGGATGCAAGAAGTTAAACAGTAAAACCTGAAAAGTTATATTGTAATCCCCCCCAGTAATTTCAAACGGTCCCTAATTAATTTCAGTTTCAGAATAGACATGGGTAAATTAATGCTTAATGAACATGAAGCCTAATGTAAATAATTCAATTTCATCCAACAGAATTCTACAATAGGACCAACAACCGACCAACAGAATTCTACAATAGGACCAACAACTGACCAACAGAATTCTACAATAGGACCAACAACAGACCAACAGTATTCTACAATAGGACCAGAAACCGCCACAACTGCCACAACCGCCACATGGCCATCCACACCAGTAATTTACAAACGGTCCCTAATTAATTTCAGTTAATAGACATGGGTGAAATAATCCTGAAGTAACATGTAGCCTAATGTAAATACTTCAATTTCATCCAACAGAATTCTACAATAGGACCAACAACCGACCAACAGAATTCTACAATTGGATCAACAAACCTCACCACAACCGCCACATGGCCAACCACTCTCACCACACCAGCAGGAGGCAGCTATGTCTTCAGTTACTCCATGACTTTACTGTTTGGTTCGACAGCCAGCCTAATCATGCGTTCACTATTACATTGAGCGCCACATAGAGGGCAAGAGTCACATTGACTGCACTTTCCTGAGAGTGTTAAAGGCATACTTTGGGATTTTGGTAATGAGGCCCGGTCCCTACTTTCCCAGAGTCAGATGAACTCATGGATACCAGTTTTAAGTCTCTGCGTGCGGTTTGAATAAAGTTGCTAACTTGCGCAATTGTTAACTTCCTTTCAGCTCAATGACTGCTAACGCTAGTTGTTAACTAGCGCTAGCACAATTGCTAATTAGCGTTAGCGCAATGACATGAACACTAGTTAGCATTGGCCTCGCAAAACTACCTCTAACTTCCTTCATACTGGACTCAAAGACATACAAATGGTATCCACGAGTTCATCTGATTCTGGGAAAGATGATAAAGGACACCATTGCCAAATCCTAAAGTATCCCTTTAAAAACCGAATAAGAGCGTAGGAGAACGATCTTTTTCTCTGACAATTTGTGTGTTTTAAAATGACCTGATGGAGGTTTATGTGTGCTCTGTGTATTTCAAAATGTAGAATTAAAACACTGGTTGATAGGATTGCAATGCCAAAAATTGGTGTATATTAATGTTTTATATTCAATCAAGCGGTAAGTTCCTTGATATAGGTCTTTATACAAATGGTAAATTATTTAATTTCTCATTGTACAAATGTTGAAATGTACCCAAATAAAATATTTTTTTTGTATTTCTATTTGACCGAGTGAAATATTTACATATACATTTATTAAAATCCCGATATTTTATCACAGTAAATAGGTTTATCGGAATTACTCTTGCTTTTAATCTTAATATCAGTTCCATTTTTCTGCTTTTCAGGGCACTTTAAGATTTGTGTATAAAAAAAGTCCACCACAAAAGTTCCTTCATAGGTGAAAATAAATGCATTCTAATTTAATATAAGATGAAGTTATTAATTAACAATGAAAGAATTATAAAAATCTATAACATATGATGTGACGTATCAATACAGGTAAGGAAGGAGCATTCAATCAATCAATCAAATTTATTGATAAAGCCCTTTTTACATCAGCTGATGTCACAAAGTGCTGTACAGAAACCCAGCCTAAAACAGCAAGAAATGCAGATGTAGAAGCACGTTGGCTAGGAAAAAACTCCCTAGAACCTAGGAAGAAACCTAGAGAGGAACCAGGCTCTGAGGGGTGGCCATATCAATGCCGTCAATGCTAACATTTCTTTGCTACCTGCCAACTTTACGGTTTTTACTTTTTAATTACCGTTTATAATTGTTCTTTTTTCCTTCGCTCAACTTTTTTCATTCAACTTTTTCACCCCGGACACTTTATCTGGACATGGTTCTATGCGACCTCCACCAGCCGAAGCTAAGTAGTAATATAAAGCCTTTTAATTACAGTCGCTGTACTGTACTGTAATATACAGGAGAACAATCGCCTTATGGTGAGGATAGCCTTGCTGCAAGTCCAGCTTCAGACGCAATCGTTAGGCAGGGGTCATTTAAGTGTAAGAAAGGATAAAACAGCGTCTGTGCCACCAATAAGCACAGATAGTAGTATAAATTCCCTCGCACAGTCCCCACAGCCTGACAATTTTCTCATGGCTTCTGGAAGGAAATGCTGTAGGAATGCTCTACCGGTGTTGCTCATTCAGGAGACAGAAACTACTTAATGTTAGATCCCTCACTTCCAAGCCAGTTATAGTCAATGAACTAATAATCACTGATCATAATCTTGATGTGATTGGCCTGACTGAAACGTGGCTTAAGCCTGATGAATTTACTGTGTTAAATGAGGCCTCTCCTCCTGGTTACACTTGCGACCATATCCCCCGCGCATCCCTCAAAGGCGGTGGTGCTAACATTTTCCATAGCAAATTTAAATTTACCAAAACAAAGACTGTGTTTGTCTTTTCAGCTTATAGTCATGAAATCTATGCAGCCTTCTCAATTACTTTTTATAGCTACTGTTTACAGGCCTTCTGGGCCGTATTGTAATGGCTTTCTTCTGTGGACGAAGGAGAGGACCAAAGCGCAGTGCGGTTAGTGTTCAACATGTTTTAATAAAGATGATACACGTGAACACTACAAAATTACAAAACAACAAATGTGAAAAACTGAAACAGTCCTATCTGGTGCATAGACACAAAGACAGAAGACAACCACCCACAAACCCCAACACAAAACAGGCTACCTAAATATGGTTCCCAATCAGAGACAATGACTAACACCTGCCTCTGATTGAGAACCATATCAGGCCAAACAAGAAACCCCACATAGAAACAGACAACATAGAATGCCCACTCAGCTCACGTATTGACCAACACTAAAACAACGAAAACACAAAAGAACTATGGTCAGAACGTGACACGTATACAACTTTCCTCACTGAGTTCCCTGAATTCCTATCGGACCTTGTAGTCATGGCAGATAATATTCACATTTTTGGGGACTTTAATATTCATTTGGAAAAGTCCACAGACCCACACCAAAAGGCTTCCGGAGCCATCATCAACTCAGTGGGTTTTTTCCAACATGTTTCCGGACCTACTCACTGCCACAGTCATACTCTGGACCTAGTTTTTTCCAGTGGAATAAATATTGTGGATCTTAATGTTTTTCCTCACAATCCTGGACTATCGGACCACCATTTTGTTACGTTTGCGATCGCATCAAATAATCTGCTCAGACCTCAACCAAGGGTCATCAAAAGCCGTCTCAGACAACCCAAAGATTCCTAGATGCCCTTCCAAACTCCCTCCACCTACCCAAGGACGTTAGAGTACAAAAATCGGTTAACCACCTAACTGAGGAACTACATTTAACCGTAGATGCAGTCACACCGTGAACGTCTGTTCCACCTTAGGCAGGAGACGAGGAGCGCCCAGGACTTCGCGCTGGAGTTCCGGACCTTGGCCGCTGGGGCCGGATGGAATGACAGGGCCCTGATAGACCACTACTGGTGCAGCCTCCGGGAGGACGTCCGCAAGGAGCCAGCTTTTCGGGTTGCCACTCTCTCCCTCGATGAACTCATAAACATGTCGATCCGGCTGGACAATCTGCTAGCTGCCCGCGGGTGTTCAGAAAGGGTCCTGTCAGTTCCACCTCCTGGCCCTCCCGCTCCCATACCTATGGAGTTAGGGGGGGCGCATCGAGGGGTACCGGAGGAGGAGGCTCCTCCTGAACCAGCTGTGGTCGGAGAGGACACACTTCCGACCGGTGCTGGAGTAGCCAGTCTGGGAGTCGAGAGGGCAGGCAGAACACTTCTCGGTCACCCCAGGTGAGTCAGCACCAAACTCACCCAGAGCTCCCTGTTGGTCACATGTTTGTATTATTATTTTTTTCTGAGTTTTCTCCCTCTCTCCAGCATAAGGCGCTAGTCAATTCAGGCGCAGCTGGGAACTTTATGTATCGCGGACTCGTCCGTAAGCTGGGGATTCCGCTGGTGCCGATAGATCCCCCCTTCCCCGTGCACTCCTTAGATAGCCGACCATTAGGGTCAGGGCTGGTCAGGGAGGCCACGGTTCCACTGGACATGGTAACGCAGGGGGATCATAGGGAGCGGATTAGTCTCTTCCTTATCGATTCACCTGCGTTTCCAGTGGTGCTGGGGGTTCCCTGGCTGGCCAGTCACAATCCCAGGATTTCATGGAAACAGGGGACTCTCCAGGGGTGGTCAGAGGAGTGTTCAGGTAGGTGTAGGGGAGTTTCCATCGGTGCCACGTCGGTGGAGAGTCCAGACCAGGTTTCCACTGTGCGCATTCCCTCTGAGTTTGCCGATTTGGCTATCGCCTTCTGTAAGAAGAGGGCAACCAAATTACCACCTCATCGACAGGGGGATTGTGCCATAAACCTCCAGGTAAACGCTACACTTCCCAGGAGTCACGTGTACCCATTGTCACAGGAGGAGACGTTGGTTATGGAGACATATGTCACGGAATCTCTGGGACGGGGGTACATTCGGCCCTCCACGTCACCCGTCTCCTCGAGTTTCTTTTTTGTGAAAAAAAAGGAGGGAGGTCCATCGCCGACCCAATCCGATGGAGGATGGTCGTATGATGGAGGACGCGCGAAGAGGGGTGGTCGCTGCTCCTGCTGACTCCATGTATGGGTGCGGGCTTCTGTCATGCAATCTATGCGTAGTGGGTGCGGAGTCAGGCGCAGGAAGCAGAGGGTAAAGAACAATGTTTTATTCCGGTGCAGGGAAAATGGTCACGCCAAAACACCAGGCGCAAATAACAAGACCGGCCCAAAACCAGGACCCAACCAGTCCGGAGGAAAAATAAAGGAAGTCGCACAAACACAAACATGAACAGAGGAAAAATAAGCCCGCACAAAGAGCAGGCGGGCATACCGGCTTAAATAGCCCAACTAAAACCTAAACAAGAAACATGTGTAACCAATAAGACAAAACCAAGAGTAATGGGAAAAAGGGATCGTGGCAGCTAGTAGACCGGTGACGACGACCGCCGAGCGCCGCCCGAACAGGAGAGGAGCCACCTTCGGTGGGAGTCGTGACAAATCCAAAAATATTTGTCATAAGAAACTAGCTCCCTGGTCTACAGAAAATACCTGAGCCCTGAAGCAAACTTCCAGAAAATTGGAACGGAAATGGTGCTACACCAAACTGGAAATCTTCCGACTAGCTTGGAAAGACAGTACCGTGCAGTATCGAAGAGCCCTCACTGCTGCTTGATCATCCTATTTTTCCAGCTTAATTGAGGAGAATATGAACAATCTAAAATTTATTTTTGATACTGTCGCGAAACTAACTAAAAAGCAGCATTCTCCAAGAGAGGATGGCTTTCACTTCAGCAGTGATAAATTCTTGAACTTCTTTGACGAAAATATCATGATCATTAGAAAGCAAATTACGGACTCCTCTTTAAATCTGCGTATTTCTCCAAAGCTCAGTTGTTTGCACAACACTGCCAGGACACAAGATGCAGGCCTCCTTACTGTCCCTAGAATTTCTAAGCAAACAGCTGGAGGCAAAGCTTTCTCCTATAGAGCTCAATTTTTATGGAATGGTCTGCCTATCCATGTGAGAGATGTAGACTCGGTCTCGACCTTTAAGTCTTTATTGAAGACTCATCTCTTTAGTAGGTCCTCTGATTGAGTGTAGTCTGGCCCAGGGGTGTGAAGGTGACGGAAAGGCACTGGAGCGACGAACCGCCCTTGTTGTCTCAACAGAATAAACAGCCTTGGTTTCTATAATGACTAACTCGCCTGGTTCGCTAACAACTTCTCAGATAGAGTTCAGTGTGTCAAATCGGAGGGCCTGTTGTCCGGACCTCTGGCAGTCTCTATGGGGGTGCCACAGGGTTAAATTCTCAGGCAGACTATTTTCTTTGTATATATCATTGATGTCGCTCGTGCTGCTGGTGATTCTTTGATCCACCTCTATGCAAACAACACCATTCTGTATACATCTGGCCCTTCTTTGGACACTGTGTTAACAAACCTCCAAACAAGCTTCAACGCTATACAACTCTCCTTCCGTGGCCTCCAACTGCTCTTAAATGCTAGTAAAACGAAATGCTTGTTCTTCAACCGATCGCTGCCCGCACCCGCCTGCCCGACTAGCATCACTACTCTGGACGGTTCTCGCTTAGAATATGTGAACAACTATAAATACCTAGGTGTCTGGCTAGACTGTAAACTCTCTTTTCAGACTCACATTAAAACCTGTTGGGGATGAGGGCGCTGTTGTGGCTATTTATGCTAATCGTGTAATTTTTTGAAACGGCTTCCCACAAAGTTCTTGATCGTACAATATGCATATTATTATTATTATTGGATAGAAAACAGTCTATAGTTTCTATAGGAGTTGAAATTTTGTCTCTAAGTGGAACAGAGCCCATTCTACAGCAATTTCCCTGACATGGAGTCAGATTCCAGAAATTTTGGCCACTGATCTGGAGTCAGTTAAAAGGCCACTGTTATTGCTATGACTATACGGACACTGCTTACGTCTTCCCCTGGATGTCTTTACGTGATGACGATTTGAATCGGGTCGATTGCACGTTCACAGGCACTATAAATTAAAAAACCCTGAGCCTAGTCAGTCTTTTGGAGCTGCGTCATGCGCATAGAGGGCACCGACCCGCACCTGTTCCAAGCGTTAGTGGAGGGAGTAATATTACTCGGGTCATGTTTCTACTCGTTATGGGAGTTAAAAACATCATAAGGTAGTTAATTTAAAGCGTTTTATAGCAATTTATATCCGTTTAGTGCGATTTTGGGACATTTATTTCTGAAAAGCTGTGAGTTGCTGGGCACGCTTCCAGTTCATCCCGAACGCAGTTGGCATTTCCACATGGCAAGAGGACAGCTTTCCACCAAAAGACGATTGGACCCAAGAAAGGATCCTTTGCCCAAGATACCGATGGAAGAACAGCTCAAAGTAGGACATTTTTATTATGATAAATTGTGTTTCTGTCGAAAAGTGTTAGTGGCTTCGGACGCCATGTTTTTTGACGTAGCATCGCTTGGCGCAAGCTGTATTGAAAAGTAAGGATAATTTAAAAAATGTAATTCCGCGATTGTATTAAGAATTAAATTGTCTATCAATCCCTGTCCACCCTATATTTTTTAGTCACGTTTATGAGTATTTATGTATAAGAGTAGATCACTGTCTAAGTGGCGCACAGACTTTTTCTGACCAGCTGAGCTACATTCCACATTGTCTAACCATGATTTTGGTGGCTAAATATAAACATTTTCGATCAAACTCTATATGGATTGTGTAATATGATGTTACAGGAGTGTCATCTGAAGAATTCTGAGAAGGTTAGTGAAAAAATTAATATATTTTGGCGATGTTTACTTTTATCGCTCACTTTGGCTAGAATCAATGCTGGGCTGCTATGTGCTATGTGCTATGCTAATATAACGATTTATTGTGTTTTCGCTGTAAGACACTTAGAAAATCTGAAATATTGTCTGTATTCACAGGATCTGTGTCTTTCGATTCGTGTATGCTGTGTATTTTTACGAAATGTTTGATGATTAGTAAGTAGGTAAACACGTTGCTCTAAGTAGTTTTTCTATTCCATTTGTGACGGTGGGTGCAGTTGTAACCTATGCCATCTACCTGAAATATGCACTTTTTTCTAACAAAACCTATCCCATACCATAAATATGTTATCAGACTGTCATCTGATTAGTTTTTTTCTTGGTTAGGGGCTATAAATATCTTAGTTTAGCCGAATTGGTGATAGCTACTGGTGTTGGTGGACAAATAAAAGATGGTGGATTATGCTAATGTGTTTTTAGGTGCTAATGTGTACATCTTTACATATTGTGTCTTCCCTGTAAAACATTTAAAAAATCGGACATGTTGACTGGATTCACAAGATCTGTGTCTTTCATTAGCTGTATTGGACTTTAATGTGTGAAAGTTAAATATTTAAAAAAAATATTTTTTTTGAATTTCGCGGCACTGGTTTTTCAGTGGGGGTGGGGGGGGAGTGCCGCTAGCGCCACTCTCATCCTAGACAGGTTAAGCATCTCCAATTCAAAGTTAAATCTAGAATCGGCTTCCTATTTCACAACAAATGTAACGATTGTTCTCCTCCTCGTCTAACCCCACTGGATTAAGGGGCAGCACCGGACTAAGGGGCAGCACCGGACTGAGGGGCAGCACCGGACTGAGGGGCAGCTCCGGACTGAGGGGCAGCTCCGGACTGAAGGGCAGCTCCGGACTGAAGGGCAGTTCATGACTGGCTGACGGCTCTGGCTGGTCATGGCTGGCTGACGGCTCTGGCTGGTCATGGCTGGCTGACGGCTCTGGCTGGTCATGGCTGGCTGACGGCTCTGGCTGGTCATGGCTGGCTGACGGCTCTGGCTGGTCATGGCTGGCTGACGGCTCTGGCTGGTCATGGCTGGCTGACGGCTCTGGCTGGTCATGGCTCGCTGACGGCTCTGGCTGGTCATGGCTCGCTGACGGCTCTGGCTGGTCATGGCTGGCTGACGGCTCTGGCTGGTCATGGCTGGCGGGCGGCTCTGGCTGCTCCTGTCTGGCGGGCGGCTCTGGCTGCTCCTGTCTGGCGGGCGGCTCTGGCTGCTCCTAACTGGCGGGCGGCTCTGGCTGCTCCTGTCTGGCGGGCGGCTCTAGCGGTTCCTGTCTGGCGGAAGGCTCTAGCGGCTCCTGTCTGGCGGACGGCTCTAGCGGCTCCTGACTGACGGACGGCTCTAGCGGCTCCTGACTGACGGGCGGCTCTGAAGGCTCAGGACAGACGGGCGGCTTTGAAGGCTCAGGACAGACGGGCGGCTTTGAAGGCTCAGGACAGACGGGCGGCTTTGAAGGCTCAGGACAGACGGGCGGCTTTGAAGGCTCAGTACAGACGGGCAGCTCAGACGGTGCTAGGCAGACGGGCAGCGCAGGCGGCACTTGGCAGACGGACAGCTCAGACGGCGTTGGGCAGACGGGCAGTGCAGGCGACGCTGGGCAGACGGCAGACTCTGGCCGGCTGAGGAGCACTGTAGGCCTGGTGCGTGGTGCCGGAACTGGTGGTACCGGGCTGGAGACACGCACCATAGGGCTAGTGCGTGGAGGAGGAACAGGGCTCTGGAGACGCACAGGAGGCTTGGTGCGTGGTGCCGGAACTGGTGGTACCGGGCTGGAGACACGCACCACAGGGAGAGTGCGTGGAGGAGGAACAGGGCTCTGGAGATGCACTGGAAGCCTGGTGCGTGGTGTAGGCACTGGTGGTACTGGGCTGGGGCGGGGAGGTGGCGCCGGATATACCGGACCGTGCAGGCGTACTGGCTCCCTTGAGCACCGAGCCTGCCCAACCTTACCTGGTTGTATGCTCCCCGTAGCCCGACCAGTGCGGGGAGGTGGAATAACCCGCACTGGGCTGTGTTGGCGAACCGGGGACACCATGCGTAAGGCTGGTGCCATGTATGCCGGCCCGAGGAGACGCACTGGAGACCAGACGCGTTGAGCCGGCTTCATGGCACCTGGCTCAATGCCCAATCTAGCCCTGCCAGTGCGGGGAGGTGGAATAACCCGCACCGGGCTTTGCACACGTACAGGAGACACCGTGCGCTCTACCGCATAACACGGTGTCTGCCCGTACTCTCGCTCTCCACGGTAAGATCGGGAAGTTGGCGCAGGTCTCCTACCTGACTTCGCCACACTACCCTTTAGCCACCCCCCAATATTTTTTTGGGCTTGACTTACAGGCTTCCTACCGCGTCGTCGCGCTGCCTCCATTCGCTGGTATCCCTCCTCACACTGCGCCAGAGAATCCCAGGCGGGCTCCGGCCTTCTCCCTGGGTCGATCGCCCACCTGTCGATCTCCTCCCACGTAGTGTAGTCCAGATTTTGCTCCTGCTTCCGTGCTGCCTCCTCATTCCGCCGCCTCTCGGCTTTAGCTGCCTCCAGCTCTTCACGAGGGCGGCGATATTCTCCAGGTTGTGCCCATGGTCCTTTACCGTCCAGTATTTCCTTCCATGTCCAGAAATCCTGCGATCGCTGCTGCTGCTTTTTCCCACGCTGCTTGATCCTTGGTTGGTGGGTGATTCTGTAACGATTATTCTCCTCCTCATCTGAGGAGGAGCATGGATCGGACCAAAACGCAGCGTAGGTTGAATTCATAATGATTTATTTAAAGATGAAGACGAACACGAAGAACACTTGATAACTACAAAACAATAAACGACGTGAACAAACCTGAACTAGAGAACATATAACATGAACGCACGAACAGGAAGGAACACACGAAAATGAATGAAAGAACGAAAAGAAACGAAACAAAACAGTACCGTGTGGTGCGACATACACAGACACAGCAACAATCACCCACCAACAAACAGTGAGAACAGCCTACCTTAATATGGTTCTCAATCAGAGGAAACGTAAAACACCTGCCCCTGATTGAGAACCATATCAGGCTAATTGAAAAGAACCCAACATAGAAACACATAACATAGAATGCCCACCCCAACTCACGCCCTGACCATACTAAACAAATACAAAACAAGGGAAAACAGGTCAGGAACGTGATAGAACCCCCCCCCCCCCCCTCAAGGTGCGAACTCCGGGCGCACCACCTAAAACTCTAGGGGAGGGTCTGGGTGGGCATCTGTCCACAGTGGCGGCTCTGGCTCTGGACATGGTCCCCACCCCACCATAGTCAATCCCCGCTTCCGTAGCCTCCTCCTAATGGCCACCCTCCAAATTAACCCCACTGGATAAAGGGGCAGCACTTGACTAAGGGGCAACACCGGAATGAGGGGCAGCACCGGACTGAGGGGCAGCACCGGACTGAGGGGCAGCTCCGGACTGAGGGGCAGCTCCGGACTGAAGGGCAGTTCATGACTGGCTGACGGCTCTGGCTGGTCATGGCTGGCTGACGGCTCTGGCTGGTCATGGCTGGCTGACGGCTCTGGCTGGTCATGGCTCGCTGACGGCTCTGGCTGGTCATGGCTCGCTGACGGCTCTGGCTGGTCATGACTGGCTGACGGCTCTGGCTGGTCATGGCTGGCGGGCGGCTCTGGCTGCTCCTGTCTGGCGGACGGCTCTAGCGGCTCCTGTCTAGCGGACGGCTCTAGCGGCTCCTGACTGACGGACGGCTCTGAAGGCTCAGGACAGACGGGCGGCTTTGAAGGCTCAGGACAGACGGGCGGCTTTGAAGGCTCAGGACAGACGGGCGGCTTTGAAGGCTCAGGGCAGACGGGCGACTTTGAAGGCTCAGGACAGACTGGCAGCTCAGACGGTGCTAGGCAGACGGGCAGCGCAGGCGGCGCTTGGCAGACGGACAGCTCAGACGGCGTTGGGCAGACGGGCAGTGCAGGCGACGCTGGGCAGACGGCAGACTCTGGCCGGCTGAGGAGCACTGTAGGCCTGGTGCGTGGTGCCGGAACTGCAGGTACCGGGCTAAGGACATGCACCTTAAGGCTAGTGCGGGGAGCAGCAACAGGACGCACAGGACTCTGGAGACGCACAGGAAGCTTGGTGCGTGGTGCCGGAACTGGTGGTACCGGGCTGGAGACACGCACCATAGGGCTAGTGCGTGGAGGAGGAACAGGGCTCTGGAGACGCACAGGAGGCTTGGTGCGTGGTGCCGGAACTGGTGGTACCGGGCTGGAGACACGCACCACAGGGAGAGTGCGTGGAGGAGGAACAGGGCTCTGGAGATGCACTGGAAGCCTGGTGCGTGGTGTAGGCACTGGTGGTACTGGGCTGGGGCGGGGAGGTGGCGCCGGATATACCGGACCGTGCAGGCGTACTGGCTCCCTTGAGCACCGAGCCTGCCCAACCTTACCTGGTTGTATGCTCCCCGTAGCCCGACCAGTGCGGGGAGGTGGAATAACCCGCACTGGGCTGTGTTGGCGAACCGGGGACACCATGCGTAAGGCTGGTGCCATGTATGCCGGCCCGAGGAGACGCACTGGAGACCAGACGCGTTGAGCCGGCTTCATGGCACCTGGCTCAATGCCCAATCTAGCCCTGCCAGTGCGGGGAGGTGGAATAACCCGCACCGGGCTTTGCACACGTACAGGAGACACCGTGCGCTCTACCGCATAACACGGTGTCTGCCCGTACTCTCGCTCTCCACGGTAAGATCGGGAAGTTGGCGCAGGTCTCCTACCTGACTTCGCCACACTACCCTTTAGCCACCCCCCAATATTTTTTTGGGCTTGACTTACAGGCTTCCTACCGCGTCGTCGCGCTGCCTCCATTCGCTGGTATCCCTCCTCACACTGCGCCAGAGAATCCCAGGCGGGCTCCGGCCTTCTCCCTGGGTCGATCGCCCACCTGTCGATCTCCTCCCACGTAGTGTAGTCCAGATTTTGCTCCTGCTTCCGTGCTGCCTCCTCATTCCGCCGCCTCTCGGCTTTAGCTGCCTCCAGCTCTTCACGAGGGCGGCGATATTCTCCAGGTTGTGCCCATGGTCCTTTACCGTCCAGTATTTCCTTCCATGTCCAGAAATCCTGCGATCGCTGCTGCTGCTTTTTCCCACGCTGCTTGATCCTTGGTTGGTGGGTGATTCTGTAACGATTATTCTCCTCCTCATCTGAGGAGGAGCATGGATCGGACCAAAACGCAGCGTAGGTTGAATTCATAATGATTTATTTAAAGATGAAGACGAACACGAAGAACACTTGATAACTACAAAACAATAAACGACGTGAACAAACCTGAACTAGAGAACATATAACATGAACGCACGAACAGGAAGGAACACACGAAAATGAATGAAAGAACGAAAAGAAACGAAACAAAACAGTACCGTGTGGTGCGACATACACAGACACAGCAACAATCACCCACCAACAAACAGTGAGAACAGCCTACCTTAATATGGTTCTCAATCAGAGGAAACGTAAAACACCTGCCCCTGATTGAGAACCATATCAGGCTAATTGAAAAGAACCCAACATAGAAACACATAACATAGAATGCCCACCCCAACTCACGCCCTGACCATACTAAACAAATACAAAACAAGGGAAAACAGGTCAGGAACGTGATAGAACCCCCCCCCCCCCCCCCCTCAAGGTGCGAACTCCGGGCGCACCACCTAAAACTCTAGGGGAGGGTCTGGGTGGGCATCTGTCCACAGTGGCGGCTCTGGCTCTGGACATGGTCCCCACCCCACCATAGTCAATCCCCGCTTCCGTAGCCTCCTCCTAATGGCCACCCTCCAAATTAACCCCACTGGATAAAGGGGCAGCACTTGACTAAGGGGCAACACCGGAATGAGGGGCAACACCGGACTGAGGGGCAGCACCGGACTGAGGGGCAGCACCGGACTGAGGGGCAGCTCCGGACTGAGGGGCAGCTCCGGACTGAAGGGCAGTTCATGACTGGCTGACGGCTCTGGCTGGTCATGGCTGGCTGACGGCTCTGGCTGGTCATGGCTGGCTGACGGCTCTGGCTGGTCATGGCTGGCTGACGGCTCTGGCTGGTCATGGCTGGCTGACGGCTATGGCTGGTCATGGCTCGCTGACGGCTCTGGCTGGTCATGGCTCGCTGACGGCTCTGGCTGGTCATGGCTGGCTGACGGCTCTGGCTGGTCATGGCTGGCTGACAGCTCTGGCTGGTCATGGCTGGCTGACGGCTCTGGCTGGTCATGGCTGGCTGACGGCTCTGGCTGGTCATGGCTGGCTGACGGCTCTGGCTCGTCATGGCTGGCTGACGGCTCTGGCTGGTCATGGCTGGCTGACGGCTCTGGCTGGTCATGGCTGGCGGGCGGCTCTGGCTGCTCCTGTCTGGCGGACGGCTCTAGCGGCTCCTGTCTAGCGGACGGCTCTAGCGGCTCCTGACTGACGGACGGCTCTGAAGGCTCAGGACAGACGGGCGGCTTTGAAGGCTCAGGGCAGACGGGCGACTTTGAAGGCTCAGGACAGACGGGCAGCTCAGACGGTGCTAGGCAGAAGGGCAGCGCAGGCGGCGCTTGGCAGACGGACAGCTCAGACGGCGTTGGGCAGACGGGCAGTGCAGGCGACGCTGGGCAGACGGCAGACTCTGGCCGGCTGAGGAGCACTGTAGGCCTGGTGCGTGGTGCCGGAACTGCAGGTACCGGGCTAAGGACACGCACCTTAAGGCTAGTGCGGGGAGCAGCAACAGGACGCACAGGACTCTGGAGACGCACAGGAGGCTTGGTGCGTGGTGCCGGAACTGGTGGTACCGGGCTGGAGACACGCACCATAGGGCTAGTGCGTGGAGGAGGAACAGGGCTCTGGAGACGCACAGGAGGCTTGGTGCGTGGTGCCGGAACTGGTGGTACCGGGCTGGAGACACGCACCACAGGGCTAGTGCGTGGAGGAGGAACAGGGCTCTGAAGATGCACTGGAAGCCTGGTGCGTGGTGTAGGCACTGGTGGTACTGGGCTGGGGCGGGGAGGTGGCGCCGGATATATCGGACCGTGCAGGCGTACTGGCTCCCTTGAGCACCGAGCCTGCCCAACCTTACCTGGTTGTATGCTCCCCGTAGCCCGACCAGTGCGGGGAGGTGGAATAACCCGCACTGGGCTGTGTTGGCGAACCGGGGACACCATGCGTAAGGCTGGTGCCATGTATGCCGGCCCGAGGAGACGCACTGGAGACCAGATGCGTTGAGCCGGCTTCATGGCACCTGGCTGAATGCCTAATCTAGCCCTGCCAGTGCGGGGAGGTGGAATAACCCGCACCGGGCTATGCACACTTACAGGAGACACCGTGCGCTCTACCGCATAACACGGTGTCTGCCCGTACTCTCGCTCTCCACGGTAAGATCGGGAAGTTGGCACAGGTCTCCTACCTGACTTCGCCACACTTTAGCCACCCCCCAAGAAATTTTTGGGCTGGACTTACAGGCTTCCTACCGCGTCGTCGTGCTGCCTCCATTCGCCGGTATCCTACTGATCCTTGACTTCGGCGATGTAATTTACAAAATAGCCTCCAACACTCTACTCATCAAATTGTATGCAATCTATCACAGTGCCATCCGTTTTGTCACCAAAGCCCCACATACTACCCACCACAGCGACCTGTATGCTCTCGTTGGCTGGCCCTCGCTACATATTTTTCGCCAAACCCACTGGCTCCTGGTCATCTATAAGTCTTTGCTAGGTAAAGCTCCACCTTATCTCAGCTAAATGGTCACCATAGCAACACCCACCCGTAGCACGCGCTCCAGCAGGTAAATTTCACTGGTCAATCCCAAAGCCAACACCTATTTTGGCCGCCTTTCCTTCCAGTTCTCTGCTGCCAATGACAACCGCAATGCAAAAATTATGGAAGTTGGAGACTTACAGTTGTCGGAAGTTTACATACACTTAGGTTGGAGTCATTAAAACTCGTTTTTCAACCACTCCACAAATGTATTGTTAACAAACTATAGTTTGCAAGTCGGCTAGGACATCTACTTTGTGCACGACACAAGTAATTTTTCGATAATTGTTTACAGACAGATCATTCCAGAAAATGATGTCATGGCTTTTGAAGCTTCTGATAGGCTAATTGACATCATTTGAGTCAGTTCGAGGTGTACCTGTGGATGCATTTCAAGGCCTACCTTCAAACTCTGTGCCTCTTTGCTTGACATTATGGGGAAATCAAAAGAAATCAGCCAAGACCTCAGAAAGAAAATTGTAGACCTCGACAAGTCTGGTTCATCCTTTGGAGCAATTTCCAAATGCCTGAAGGTACCACGTTCATCTGTACGAACAATAGTACGCAAGTATAAACACCATGGGACCACACAGCCGTCATATGGCTCAGGAAGGAGACGTGTTCTGTCTCCTAGAGATGAAAGTACTTTGGTGCGAAAAGTGCAAATCAATTCCAGAACAACAGCAAATGACCTTGTGAAGATGCTGGAGGAAACAGGTACAAAACGATCTATATCCACAGTAAAACGAGTCCTATATTGACATAACCTGAAAGGCCGCTCAGAATGGAAGAAGCCACTGCTCAAAAACTGCCATAAAAAAGCTAGACTACGCTTTGCAATTGCACATGTGGACAAAGTTCGTACTTTTTGGAGAAACGTCCTCTGGTCTGATGCAACAAAATAGAACTGTTTGGCCATAATGACCATAGTTTATGTTTGGAGGAAATAGCAAGCCGAAGTACACCATCCCAACCGGGAAGCACGTGGGTGGCAGCATCATGTGGTGGTGGTGCTTTGCTGCAGGAGGGCCTGGTGCACTTCACAAAATAGATGGCATCATGAGGCAGGACAATTATGTGGATATATTGAAGTAACATCTCAAGACATCAGTCAGGAAGTTAAGCTTGGTCGCAAATGGGTCTTCCAAATGGACAATGACCCCAAGCATACTTTCAAAGTTGTGGCAAAATGGCTTAAGGATAACAGACCCAATGTATTAGAGTGGCCATCCCAAAGCCCTATAGAACATTTTTGGGCAGAACTGAAAAAGCGTGTGCGAGCAAGGAGGCCTACAAACCCGACTCAATTACACTAGCTCTGTCAGAAGGAATGGGCCAAAATTCACCCAGCTTGTGGAAGGCTACCCAAAATGTTTGACCCAAGTTAAACTATTTAAAGTTAATGCTACCAAATACTAATTGAGTGTATGTAAACTTCTGACCCACTGGGCATGTGATGAAAGAAATAAAAGCTGAAATAAATCATTCTCTCTTCTATTATTCTGACATTTCACATTCTTAAAATAAAGTGGTGATCATAACTGACATAAGACAGGGAATTTTTACGAGGATTAAATGTCAGGAAATGTGAAAAACTGAGTTTAAATGTATTTGGCTAAGGTGTATGTAAACTTCCGACTTCAACTGTACCACGGCTAAGGGCTGTGTCCTAGCATGTTGCATTGTGCATAAGAACAGCCCTTGTCCGTGGTGTATTGACCATATACCCCCCCCCCCCCCCCCCGGCCTTGGGAGAAAGTGATTGCTTAAATATACACCCAGTGGCCAGTTTATTAGGTACAACGCCCCGTTCACGAAAATGGTTTGCTCCTACAGACAGTGAGTCAAGTGGCCGTGGCTTGCTATATAAAACAGGCAGACAGGCATCAAGGCATTCAGTGTATGTTCGATTGAATGTTAGAACGGGCAAAATGAGGGTATGATCGTTGCGCGCCGGTTCCAGCGTCTCAGAAACGTCTGGCCTCTTCTGCGGTTCACGCACGACAGTGTCTAGGGTTTACCGAGAATGATACGACAAACAAAAACATTCAGTCAGCTCCAGTCAGCTGGATCCAGTACTATATAGATGGGTGTACCTAATAAACTAGCCACTGAGTGTCTATTTGTTAATATGTTACTGCATGGTGTAATAAGTAATAAATACATGAGGAAGTAGGGTGCATTGAGTTCTAAAGAGAGAGACCAAAGAGGGGGAAGTGAAAGTATACACTCCGGCAATAACAATGTCCTGTTGTTCGCAAACAGCCAAAGGGCAATTATTAAACTACTGTTTTCTACTTCCCCCCCCTTACTGGTAAATGTTGCACGTCTTCTCACTTCTATTAATAAACCTATCAAACAATAACGTACTCGCATGCTGTTATCAGGTTGTTACAGACCTGATGGGCCAATTTATGTTTTTATGTAGTGATATGAGTTTGTGGTTGTGACACGAACACCCTATTAGATATTGTTTGATGTGCGTATTGGCATGTCACTATTGTCTGTAATGACAACTCCACTACACTGACAAACTAAACAATATCTCAAAAGTACATACAAGCGAGTTTTTTTGTTTGTGCTCATAACGCACCATGGCCATTAGAAGAGTGTGTGTCTATAGTCTGAAATTGCCAGGGGGAAACTTGGTGTGTGTGTGTGCATGCATGTGCATCCACGTTATTAGATCATTGGATTGATAAGTGTGAGTGCGCAGTGACGCCTGTTTGAACGAGTGTATTAGATCATTCAAAAATTATTTGTTTTGCTCCTACTCTTTGCTGCTCACACACACCTGCATACACACACAACCCGTCCATTTCTAACCATGTATGTAACCATGGTTCCTTCTGAAAAGAATCTGTGGCACAACCTCTTCCTGCTCCTAATACTTATAACAACATGGTTATTATGTGCTAGAAGAGAGGATATCCTTGTTACTAAAACCAATTCTACAGTGGCGGACACAGCAACGGGGAGCCAGGGAGACATGCAATTAACCAAATCCCCTACGTTAATCTCGAAATATAACTGAGACTTCATTCTCGAAATATTGACACTTTATTCTCTGAATATTGCCACTGTTTTAAAGTATGATCATACCAAAATGTTTTATCCAAGTACCAACACCTGGCACCGTTTTTTAACTCTCCCCTTGGCCCTAATACTTCCGTAGTTGTTGTGGGCTAGTCTAGGTTGGATCATTTTATTTTCCCTAAACAAGATCAACAGGGGAGCTTTTTGAGCTGCGTGTCTCACGTCTTCACTGTTCTTTCATGAGCAACGACATGACACACCTGCCTCTCCGCTGCCTATCACCTACTCCCCTTGTTCTTGTGGATTTATATAGAAAATGTATGCAGCTTTGACTGATTTTACGTGTGGTATGATTGACAGCCTATTACAGATCCACCTACCACTATTGCCACGATGAATGGTGGATAGAGGGCAGGACAGACAGTGAGACTGGCAGACTATATTGACCTGTGGTATAGTAAAAGCGTAGTGCATAAGGGAAGTACCAAAACACCTTGATTGGGGAGGCGCAGGCAAGCAGATGAGGACATTTGGCTAGGATGGAAGAAGTTATATAGTGAAACCTGAAAAAATATTTAGTAACCCGCCCCCCAGTAATTTTTTAACTGTCCCTAATTAATTTCAGCTTCAAATAAACTTGGGTGAATTAATGCTGAAGTAACATGCAGCCTAATGTAAATTATTCGATATCATCCAACAGTATTCTACAATAGGACCAACAATCGGCCAACAGAATTCTACAATAGGAACAACAACCGACCAACATAATTCTACAATAGGACCAGCAACCGACCAACAGAATCCTACAACAGGACCAACAACCAACAACAGAATTCTGCAATAGGCCAACAACCAACAACAGAATTTTGCAATAGGCCAACAACCGCTGCCACAAACGCTACAACCGCCACATGGTCAACCACTCTCACCACACCAGCAGGGGGCAGCCATGTCCTCAGTTACTCCATGACTTTACTGTTTGGTTCGACAGCCAGCCTAATCATGCATTCACTATGGCATTGAGCGCCACATAGAGGGCAAGAGTCACATTGACCGCACATTCCTGAGAGTGTTAAAGGGTAACTATGGGATTTTGGCAATGAGGCCCGGTACCTACTTTCCCAGAGTCAGATGAACTCATGGATACCATTTTTTTGTCTCTGCGTGCGGTTTGAATAAAGTTGCTAACTTGCGCAATTGCTAACTAGCGTTAGTTAGCGTTGTCTCGCAAAACGACCTCTAACTTCCTTCATACTGGACACAAAGATAGAACAATGGTATCCACGAGTTCGTATGACTCTGGGGAAGAAGATAAATGGTCTCATTATCAAAAATCTGAAGTATCCCTTCAAAAACTGAAAGATCTTTCTCTCTGACATGTTTTACAATGACCTGCTTGAGGTTTGTTTGTGCTTTGTGTATTTCAAGATGCAGAATGAACATACTTTGGTTGATAGGGTATGTTGCAGTGCACAAAATCGGTTTATTTTCATGTATTATATTCAATCAAGCTGTGAGTTCCTTTGAACAAAATAGCTATTTATACAAATTCTAAATGATTGCTTTTCTCATTGTACAAATGTTGAAAATTACCCAAATATTTGTATTTCTTTTTTAACAATGGAAGCATTATCATCATTTATAACATACAATGTGACTCATCAATGCAGGTACAGAAGGAGCATTGACGGCATAGATAGAAGCTAAACTGACTATAATAAGGTTTATCATCTTTAACTAACTATGATAAAGTTTATCATCTTATCAGTGATTGCTTAAATATACACCCAGTGGCCAGTTTATTAGGTACACCACCCCTTACACGAAAATGGTTCGCTCCTACTGACAGTGAGTCACATGGCCGTGACTTGCTATATAAAGCAGGCAGACAGGCATCGAGGCATTCAGTTACTGTTCGATTGAATGTTAGAAATTACAAAACTAGTGACCTAAGTGACTTTGAGAGTGGTATGATTGTCGGTTCCTGTATCTCAGAAACGGCCGCCCTCCAGGGATTTTCACACACGATAGTGTCTAGGATTTACCGAAAATGGTGCGACAAACAAAAACATCCTGTCAGCGACAGTCCTGTGGTCGAAAACAACTCATTGATGAGAGGTTGAAGAAGAATGTCAAGAATCGTGCACGCTAACAGGCAGGCCACAAACAGGCAAATAACAGTGCAGTACAAAACCTGACTCTATAGGGGAGGGTCCGGGTGGGCATCTACTTTGGTGGCGGCTCCGGTGCGGGACGCAGACCCCGCACCACCTCTGGCTCCCCCCACTTTGGTGGCGCCTCTGGACTGGGGACCCTCGCTGCAGGCCCTGGACTGGGGACCCTCGCTGCAGGCCCCGGACTGGGGAACCTCGCTGCAGGCCCCGGACTGGGGACCCTCGCTGCAGGCCCCGGACTGGGGACCCTCGTTGCAAGCCCCGGACTGGGGGCCCTCGCTGCAGGCCCCGGACTGGGGACCGTCGCTGGCGGCTCCGGACTGGGGACCGTCGCTGGAGGCTCCGGACTGGGGACCGTCGCTGGAGGCTCCGGACTGGAGGCCGTCGTTGGAGGCTCTGGACTGGAGGCCGTCGCTAGAGGCTCCGGACTGGAGACCGTCGTTGGAGGCTCCTGACTGGAGACCGTCGCTGCAGGCTCCGGACCGCGGATCAATACTGGAGGCTTCGTGCCATGGATCCTCATTGCAGGCTCCGGGCCATGGACCATCACTGGAGGCTTCGTGCCATGAATCATCACTGGAGGCTTCGTGCCATGGATCATCACTGGAGGCTTCGTGCCATGGATCATCACCGGAGGCTTCGTGCCATGGATCATCACTGGAGGCTTCGTGCCATGGATCATCACCGGAGGCTTCGTGCCATGGATCATCACTGGAGGCTTCGTGCCATGGATCATCACCGGAGACTTCGTGCCATGGATCACCACTGGAGGCTTCGTGCCATGGATCACCACTGGTGGCTTCGTGCCATGGATCATCACTGGAGGCTTCGTGTCATGGATCATCACTGGAGGCTTCGTGCCATGGATCATCACTGGAGGCTTCGTGCCATGGATCACCACTGGAGGCTTCGTGCCATGGATTATCACTGGAGTTAGGAGACGTATGGACAGCCTGGTGCGTGGAGCTGCCACAGGGCTTACCAGGCTGGGGAGACATACAGGAGGCCTGGTTCTGGGACCAGACACATGACTCACCAGGCTGGGGAGACAAACTGGAGGCCTGGTTCTTGGAGCAGGCACCGGATACACTGGGCCGTGGAGGCGCACTGGAGGTCTCGAGCGTAGAGCCTGCACAACCCGTCCTGGCTGGATGGTTACCTTCGCCCGGCAAAGGCGGGGCGCTGGCACAGGACGCACTGGGCTGTGCAGATGCACCGCAGACACAGTGCGCAGAGCCGGCGCAGGATATCCTGGGCCGTAGAGACACACTGGCGGCCATATGCGCTGATCCGGCACCATCCGTCCTGGTTGGATGCCCACTCTAGCCCGGCCGATGCGGGGAGCTGGAATATAGCGCACCGGGCTGTGAACGCGCACTGGAGAAACCGTGCACTCCACCGCTTAACACGGTGCAAGACCAGTACCACGCTTCCTACGGTAAGCACGAGAAGTTGGCTCAGGTCTCCAACCTGACTCAGCCAATCTCCTCATGTCCCCCCTCCCCCCCATTTTTTTTTGGAGTGGCCCCCCGGTCTTTCGTGCCAGCCTTGACCCTGTGTAATCCTGGGCCCTTTTACTCGCTGCCTCCGCCTTCCTCGCTGCTTCCACCTGCTCCCACGGCAGGCGATCCTTTCCCGCCAGGATCTCCTCCCACGTCGGGGATCCTTTCCCTTTCAGGATGTCCTCCCATGTCCAGTCCTCCTTACCACGCTGCTTGGTCCGTTTGCGGTGGGTAGTTCTGTCACGAACGTCGTCAGGGTGGAAATGACAGGACCAAGGTGCAGCGTGGTGGCGTACATTTCTTTTTATTTATGAATGTCGCCAACAAAAACAACAAACAACAAAACGAACGTGAAGCTGACTAGGGCTATACAGGCCACTAACACAGACAACTAAGGTGGAAAAACAGGCTGCCTAAGTATGATTCCCAATCAGAGACAACGATAGACAGCTGTCCCTGATTGAGAACCATACCCGGCCAAAACATAGAAACAGAAAACATAGACATAAATAAACTAGTATGCCCACCCTAGTCACACCCTGGCCTAACCAAAATAGAGAATAAAAGCCTCTCTATGGCCAGGGCGTGACAGAGGTGGTGTAATGGTGTGGGGAATGTGTTCCTGGCACACGTTAGGTCCCTCACTTACTCTCAATGTATTGATAACAAACAAAACAGTGGATTGTAGGCATGCGTGATCTAAATATATTGTGGATTATGGGCATACATGATCTAAATATAGAATTATGCTTTCATTTCTGAGAGTGTCCAGGAAGGAGATGGGAAGTAATTTGGGAGAAAGTGATTTGGTCATCTCTGTAATAAAAATAGACTTGATGCCATGGAATTTGCGAAGAAAAGATTTTCCATTAACAGCAACAATAGAGTGAAGTGTAATGGAAAGGGAGTTTCAAATGAATTCCCGAGTTCAAGAAACATTGGGAAACGGGCAGCACTTCAAAAAGTTGATTTAAAAAAGGACAAAAAGACGTCACCTCATCTCCCCGTGTTATTTTCATCCGGACAGGCTAATGTGTTTCGGCAGTCGTGGCTTCATCAGAGAATGGGAAGTTGATGGAAAGGGAGTGTAAGTGTTGAACCCTGACTCTGCTGTTTTGTACACTGACATGATATGCCCGCCGAAACTGTACATGTGTACATGTACACACACACACACACACACACAGACACACACAGACACACACAGTCTTCCTGGAACCAGAGGAACATGGTGTGCTCACACCTCGGCCCATGCACGGGCGATATATAAGAGCAGTCAAACTCCGAAAAGGACATAGACTCTACAGCACTCGATACACTGAGGACTATCTCTGGAAACATAGACCAGGACAGACCATCAACAGCTCTTCAAGCCTCCTGCAGTATTTTACTCTTAGGACACCTCACCTACTCTCCAACATAATGTATCTTCTGGGACTCTGTACACTGGCCCTGCTGGCCTCCACCATCGCACAGGTAATGGAATGGACACTACTCCACAGAGTCGGGGTCAATTCCATTTCAAATCAGTTAGTTCGGGAGATGACTTAAGATTCCACTTCAAGAATTCAAAAGTGGCATTCGTTTTTCGTGTGCATTTTTCAAAATCACTTTTGTGAATTATTTGACGTAGATATATATGGAACTGACTCCAGTCCTTCTATTTACTCAGAAAATATCTGAATGACTGTATAATGCTTCAGATGGGTTGCATCTGATTTTGATGACAGTGAGGATTTTTTTTATTTTTGGGAAAGCAACTTGTAGTATGCTATTGTGTACCTTGAAAGTTACCATTTCTGGTGTCACGGCAGTGGAGGGCAACCTACTAACCCGGAAAGAAGTCAATTCCATTCCATTAAGTGACATTATTATACATTTTGGAATTAGAATTTCAATTCACTAACTGGATTGAAATGGAATTGACCCCAATCTCAGTGTTAGTACATGCCTTAAAGCTAGAATCCATTATTGAAACAACAACAAAGCCGTCACCCCGCCTGGTAAAAAGCTGAGGGATGGGCTTGGAGAAATGGAGCCACTCTCAAATTCTTACACAGAGCTATGGATGCAAGGACTAACCATCCATAAAATAAAAATGATAGTTTTACCTATGGGCTGGATTCAATCCGTGTCGTAGTAGTATCATGGAACATCTTGAAAGGTAATTACCGATTGAGCCGGCATATGCAGCGTTTACCGTGAATGCCTCATGAGCTTAGGGCTATATTCAATCTGTATCGCTGAAGTGTTACAGATTGAGTAATAGCCGACATACAATGCATTTGGAAAGTATTCAGACCCCTTGACTTTTTCCACATTTAGTTACATTACAGCCTTATTCTAAAATGTATTAAGTAATTTTTTCCCCTCGTCAATCTAAACACAATACTCCATAATGATAAAGCAAAAACAGGTTTTTAGAAATGTTTTCAAATGTATTAAAAATAAAGAACTGAAATATCACATTTACATGAGTATTCAGACCCTTTACTCAGTACTTTGTTGAAGCATCTTTGGCAGCGATTACGGCCTTGAGTCTTCTTGGGTATGACGCTACAAGCTTGGCACACCTGTATTTTGGGAGTTTCTCCCATTCTCTGCAGATCCTCTCAAGTTCTGTCAGGTTGGATGGGGAAATTCCCTGCACAGATATTTTCAGGTCTCTCCAGAGAAGTTCGATCGGGTTCAAGTCCAGGCTCTGGTTGGGCCAATCAAGGACATTCAGAGACTTGTCCTGAAGCCACTCCTGCGTTGTCTTGGCTGTGTGCTTAGGGTCGTTGTCATATTGGAAGGTGAACCTTCACCCCAGTCTGAGGTCCTGAACCCTTTGGAGCAGGTTTTCATCAAGGATCTCTCTGTTCTTTGCTCCTTCCCTCATTCCTGACTAGTCTCCCATTCCCTGCCACTGAAAAACATCTCCACAGCATGATTCTGCCACCACCATGCTTCCACGTTTCTTCCAGATGTGAAGCTTGGCATTCAGGCCAGAGTTCAATCTTGGTTTCATCAGACCAGAGAATCTTGTTTCTCGTGGTCTGAGAGTCTTTAGGTGCCTTTTGGAAAACTCCAAGCGGGCTGTCATGTGCCTTTTACTGAGGAGCGGTTTCCATCTGGCCACTCTACCGTAAAGATCTGATTGGTGGAGTACTGCAGAGATGGTTGTCCTTCTGGAAGGTTCTCCCATCTCCACAGAGGAACTCTGGAGCTCTGTCAGAGTGACCACCGGGTTTTTGGTCACCGTCCTGACCAAGGCCCTTCTCCCCTGATTGCTCAGTTTGGCCGGGCGGCCAGCTCTAGGAAGAGTATTGGTGGTTCCAAATTTCTTCCATTTAAGAATGATGGAGGCCACTGTGTTCTTGGGGACATTCAATGCTGCAGAAAGTTTTTGGTACTCTTTCCCAGATCTGTGCCTCGACACAATCCTGTCTCGGAGCTCTACTGACAATTCCTTCAACTTTATGGCTTGGTTTTTGCTCTGACATGCACTGTCAATTGTGGGACCTTATATAGACAGGTGCGTGCCTTTCCAAATCATGTCCAATCAATTGAATTTACCACAGGTGGACTCCAATCAAGTTGTAGAAACATCTCAAGGATAATCAATGGAAACAGGATGCACCTGAGCTCAATTGCAAGTCTCATAGCAAAGGGTCTGAATAGCTATGTAAATCAGGTATTTTGTTTTTCATTTTTTATAAATGTGCAAAAAAAATCTAAAAACCCGTTTTCGCTTTGTCTTTATGGGGTATTGTGTGTAGAAGGATAAGGAAAAGTAATAATTTAAGAATGATTTTAGAATAAGGCATTAACGTAACAAAATGTGGAAAAAGTCAAGGGGTGTGATTACTTTCCGAACACACTGTATGCTGTGTTTACCGTTGATGCTGTCTCTACCACCACGGTAACATTGCTTTTAATTGTCAATTGTGCAAGATCCCCAGCGCTATGGGTTGAATAGAGCCCTATGTTTTGAGCAACAGAGTGTTTGTTTATTGGGTTCTGACGGGGTACAACAGTTGAACCAAGGGCTCTATACAGTCCGTATTATGGACATTCAGCACTGTGATTGAAATGTATAGGCAATGTTCCCGCATTAGTGGAGACTGCATTCACGGTAAACGCTGCATACGTCGGCTCCATCGGAAATGACCTTAAAATGTATATTGTGCAATCTGCAACGCCATGAGTTATATTCTTCAAGAATCAACGGGTATACAGTGGGGAGAACAAGTATTTGATACACTGCCGATTTTGCAGGTTTTCCTACTTACAAAGCATGTAGAGGTCTGTAATGTTTATCATAGGTACACTTCAACTGTGAGAGACGGAATCTAAAACAAAAATCCAGAAAATCACATTGTATGATTTTTAAGTAATTAATTTGTATTTTATTGCATGACATAAGTATTTGATCACCTACCAACCAGTAAGAATTCCGGCTCTCACAGACCTGTTAGTTTTTCTTTAAGAAGCCCTCCTGTTCTCCACTCATTACCTGTATTAACTGCACCTGTTTGAACTCGTTACCTGTATAAAAGACACCTGTCCACACACAATCAAACAGATTCCAACCTCTCCACAATGGCCAAGACCAGAGAGCTGTGTAAGGACATCAGGGATAAAATTGTAGACCTGCACAAGGCTGGGATGGGCTACAGGACAATAGGCAAGCAGCTTGGTGAGAAGGAAACAACTGTTGGCGCAATTATTAGAAAATGGAAGAAGTTCAAGATGACGGTCAATCACCCTCGGTCTGGGGCTCCATGCAAGATTTCACCTCGTGGGGCATCAATGATCATGAGGAAGGTGAGGGATCAGCCCAGAACTACACGGCAGGACCTGGTCAATGACCTGAAGAGAGCTGGGACCACAGTCTCAAAGAAAACCATTAGTAACACACTACGCCGTCATGGATTAAAATCCTGCAGCGCACGCAAGGTCCCCCTGCTTAAGCCAGTGCATGTCCAGGCCTGTCTGAAGTTTGCCAATGACCATCTGGATGATCCAGAGGAGGAATGGGAGAAGGTCATGTGGTCTGATGAGACAAAAATAGAGCTTTTTGGTCTAACTCCACTCGCCGTGTTTGGAGGAAGAAGAAGTATGACTACAACCCCAAGAACACCATCCCAACCGTGAAGCATGGAGGTGGAAACATCATTCTTTGGGGATGCTTTTCTGCAAAGGGGACAGGACGACTGCACCGTATTGAGGGGAGGATGGATGGGGCCATGTATCGCGAGATCTTGGCCAACAACCTCCTTCCCTCAGTAAGAGCATTGAAGATGGGTCGTGGCTGGGTCTTCCAGCATGACAACGACACGAAGCACACAGCCATGGCAACTAAGGAGTGGCTCCGTAAGAAGCATCTCAAGGTCCTGGAGTGGCCTAGCCAGTCTCCAGACCTGAACCCAATAGAAAATCTTTGGAGGGAGCTGAAAGTCCGTATTGCCCAGCGACAGCCCCGAAACCTGAAGGATCTGGAGAAGATCTGTAGGGAGGAGTGGGCCAAAATCCCTGCTGCAGTGTGTGCAAACCTAGTCAAGAACTACAGGAAACGTATGATCTCTGTAATTGCAAACAAAGGTTTCTGTACCAAATATTAAGTTCTGCTTTTCTGATGTATCAAATACTTATGTCATGCAATAAAATGCAAATTAATTACTTAAAAATCATACAATGTGATTTTCTGGATTTTTGTTTTAGATTCCGTCTCTCATAGTTGAAGTGTACCTATGATAAAAATTACAGACCTCTACATGCTTTGTAAGTAGGAAAACCTGCAAAATCGGCAGTGTATCAAATACTTGTTCTCCCCACTGTATATCATTCATTTCATAAGTCCAAAAATTGATGTAGCAACTAAGGATTCAAGCTTTAGAGGTACATTACACTTTCAGATTAAAGTTTGTTCGTCTCTTTCCGACCTCTAAAGTAGTCTAATGTCAAGATGACACTACGTCCTCTCAGGTTTCAGGTAGGACCCAGATGCAGACAGTGTCGAAGAAACAAAAGTTTATTTCTAATGCAGGGCCAGGCAAACGACAGGTTAAAGGCAGGCAGGCGTCAGTGATCCAGAGAGGGTGCAAAAGGTCCAGAACGGCACGCAGTCTCAGGGTCAGGGCAGGCAGGTGTCAACAATCCAGTGAGGTGGGGCAAGGTATAGAATGACAGGCAGGCTCAGGGTCAGGGCAGGCAGAACGGTCAAAACCGGGAAGGACTAGAATACAGGAGCAAGAACAGACGCTGGTAGCCAGGGAGCCAGGGAACAAACGCTGGTAGGTTTCACGAAACAAAACAAACTGGCAACAGACAAACAGAGAACACAGGTATAAATACACTGGGGATAATGGGGAAGATGGGCGGTCCATGGAGGGGGGTGGAGACAATCACAAAGACAGGTGACACAGATCAGGGTGTGACACGTCAAATGACATCGGTTGTGTAGATCCAGCTATATGCCTCCGTTCCAAATGAATGGAAAAGATGAGCGCCGAATAAAACCAGGAAATCCAGGAAATTAGACAGTGCTAATCTTTTCCATTCATTTGGGACTGAGGCCTATAGTTGGATCCACACAAGCAATGTTTAATCTGGACATTAGTCTTCTTTTGAGGTCTGAAAACATCTGACAACCTTTAATTTATGAGTGAAATGTCCCTTTAAGAATTATTTGCAGTCCACATTGACATTGACTCAATTGTCTCTTCTATCATTCTCTGCATTCAGAATTTTTCAACAATAGCTTCTGTTACTCCTACAATGGCTGTTTCTGGTCCTACAATCACTGGATCTGCTCCTACAACCGCTGGTTCTGTTGCTCCTACAACCGCTGGTTCTGTTGCTCCTACAACCGCTGGGCCTGTTGCTCCTACAACCGCTGGTTCTGTTGCTCCTACAACCGCTGGTCCTGTTGCTCCTACAACCGCTGGGCCTGTTGCTCCTACAACCGCTGGGCCTGTTGCTCCTACAACCGCTGGGCCTGTTGCTCCTACAACCGCTGGGCCTGTTGCTCCTACAACCGCTGGTCCTGTTGCTCCTACAACCGCTCGTCCTGTTGCTCCTACAACCGCTGGTCCTGTTGCTCCTACAACCGCTGGGCCTGTTGCTCCTACAACCGCTGGGCCTGTTGCTCCTACAACCGCTGGGCCTGTTGCTCCTACAACCGCTGGTTCTGTTGCTCCTACAACCGCTGGGCCTGTTGCTCCTACAACCGCTGGGCCTGTTGCTCCTACAACCGCTGGGCCTGTTGCTCCTACAACCGCTGGGCCTGTTGCTCCTACAACCGCTGGGCCTGTTGCTCCTACAACCGCTGGGCCTGTTGCTCCTACAACCGCTGTGCCTGTTGCTCCTACAACCGCTGTGCCAGCTCTTATAACCACATCCTCCAAACCAAGTGGCAGCCCAGCAACCGGAGCGTCTCTGTTGTGTTCTGTGGTGATTCTTCTGCTCTACAGCCTGTGGTACTAAGTGGTGAACCCCCTCTGGCTTGGAGTTTGTATTGTTCAGGACAAATAGACTGGCTATAATAGTGGCTATGTCAACCCAGCGCCAATGAACAAAGCAAATATGTATCTGGAAGAATGGATTTTCCTCTACTGGATCACCAGTCATTGATGTTTCATGTTAGAGGTTCATCTTTGTATATGGAGACGTTATGAGAGAAGCAAATTCTTCTTCAATTTGAATTTGGGTGGGTGGATTGGAGGGAGGGATGGGGGGGGGGGGGGGGGGGGTTGGGGTTGTACTGTTTTTCTGTTCTCATATCTGAAAATCTATAAAGAAAGTACAACAAATGGGTAAAAACCTTTGGGCAAAGTGATATTGGTTGTGTTTTGAGCACTGATGGTTTTAGGAACTTGCTGCCCTTTTAGACTTATTTTTGTCTGTTTGTTTTTTAAAGTTGAAATTCACTGATTAGAGGGAATGAGTTCATGTTGTAGACAATATACTTGATTGTAATCCAATTTCTATTTTAATAAATGCATGTGTGGAACTACACTTCAAACAATATAATAAAATAATAGAAAGTGTGTGACTACTTTCATATTAAGCATTATGAGCATTAGCAATAGAACAAAGTTGTATTTTCTTGTGTTACTGTGTAAGACTGAGACATAAAGCAATACAGATGTAGGATCATAATTTGATCACCCTGTTGCAGGAGAACTTTCCTGCACTGCAGGACATTTAAAAAAAATGTTGTAGTGTATTTGAGGGGAGAGAGACTAAAGTTTAAATTGAGTAAGGACAGGACATTACTTGGCCTCTGAGTACATTGGTGATTACTTGATTAGAACATATCACAATAGAACTGTATTTTTACTGTATGACACGGCCCCCTACCAAAACCTGCGGGCTCTCCTTCACTGCAGCCGAGGTGAGTAAAACATTTAAACGTGTTAACCCTCGCAAGGCTGCAGGCCCAGACGGCATTCCCAGCCGCGTCCTCAGAGCATGCGCAGACCAGCTGGCTGGTGTGTTTACGGACATATTCAATCAATCCTTATCCCAGTCTGCTGTTCCCACATGCTTCAAGAGGGCCACCATTGTTCCTGTTCCCAAGAAAGCTAAGGTAACTGAGCTAAACGACTACCGCCCCGTAGCACTCACTTCCGTCATCATGAAGTGCTTTGAGAGACTAGTCAAGGACCATATCACCTCCACCCTACCGGACACCCTAGACCCACTCCAATTTGCTTACCGACCCAATAGGTCCACAGACGACGCAATCGCAACCACACTGCACACTGCCCTAACCCATCTGGACAAGAGGAATACCCATGTGAGAATGCTGTTCATCGATTACAGCTCAGCATTTAACACCATAGTACCCTCCAAACTCGTCATCAAGCTCGAGACCCTGGGTCTCGACCCCGCCCTGTGCAACTGGGTCCTGGACTTCCTGACGGGCCGCCCCCAGGTGGTGAGGGTAGGTAACAACATCTCCACCCCGCTGATCCTCAACACTGGGGCCCCACAAGGGTGCGTTCTGAGCCCTCTCCTGTACTCCCTGTTCACCCACGACTGCGTGGCCATGCACGCCTCCAACTCAATCATCAAGTTTGCGGATGACACTACAGTGGTAGGCTTGATTACCAACAACGACGAGACGGCCTACAGGGAGGAGGTGAGGGCCCTCGGAGTGTGGTGTCAGGAAAATAACCTCACACTCAACGTCAACAAAACAAAGGAGATGATTGTGGACTTCAGGAAACAGCAGAGGGAGCACCCCCCTATCCACATCGACGGGTCAGTAGAGGAGAAGGTGGAAAGTTTTAAGTTCCTCGGTGTACACATCACGGACAAACTGAATTGGTCCACCCACACAGACAGCGTTGTGAAGAAGGCGCAGCAGCGCCTCTTCAACCTCAGGAGGCTGAAGAAATTCGGCTTGTCACCAAAAGCACTCACAAACTTCTACAGATGCACAATCGAGAGCATCCTGTCGGGCTGTATCACCGCCTGGTACGGCAACTGCTCCGCCCACAACCGTAAGGCTCTCCAGAGGGTAGTGAGGTCTGCAGAACGCATCACCGGGGGCAAACTACCTGCCCTCCAGGACACCTACACCACCCGATGTCACAGGAAGGCCATAAAGATCATCAAGGACAACAACCACCCAAGCCACTGCCTGTTCACCCCGCTATCATCCAGAAGGCGAGGTCAGTACAGGTGCATCAAAGCAGGGACCGAGAGACTGAAAAACAGCTTCTATCTCAAGGCCATCAGACTGTTAAACAGCCACCACTAACATTTAGCGGCCGCTGCCAACATACTGACTCAACTCCAGCCACTTTAAAAATGGGAATTGATGGAAATTATGTAAAAATGTACCACTAGCCACTTTAAACAATGCCACTTAATATAATGTTTACATACCCTACATTACCCATCTCATATGTATATACTGTACTCTATATCATCTACTGCATCTTGCCATCTTTATGTAATACATGTACCACTAGCCACTTTAAACTATGCCACTTTATGTTTACATACCCTACAGTACTCATCTCATATGTATATACCGTACTCTATACCATCTACTGCATCTTGCCATGCCGTTCTGTACCACCACTCATTCATATATCTTTATGTACATATTCTTTATCCCTTTACACTTGTGTGTGTGTATAAGGTAGTAGTTGTGGAATTGTTAGGTTAGATTACTTGTTGGTTATTACTGCATTGTCGGAACTAGAAGCACAAGCATTTCGCTACACTCGCATTAACATCTGCTAACCATGTGTATGTGACTAATAAAATTTGATTTGATTTGATTTGATGAAAGCGCAATTCTGCAATGTGATGTTATGAAGGGATTGCAGTGATATAGATAATGATGTCTTTATAATGTCCTTGAACTGTTGTAACTTAAACTCTGTGTAGGCAGAGGTGATGTTAGCAAACTCCCTGGGTAACCTGGTGCACAGAATCTCTGGCATACCCTCCTCTGTACCAATACCATGTACATAAAAAAAACAGGTATTTGACTTTCTCATTTTAAATACTGTATGTTGCTCATCTCTAAATTTACAGTATGTGTGCTCTCTCTCTCTCTCTCTCTCTCTCTCTCTCTCTCTCTCTCTCTCTCTCTCTCTCTCTCTCTCTCTCTCTCTCTCTCTGTTTCTCTCTCTCCGTTTCTCTCTCTCTCTGTTTCTCTCTCTCCGTTTCTCTCTCTCTCTGTTTCTCTCCGTTTCTCCCTCACTCTGTTTCTCTCTCTCTCTCTCCATTTCTCTCTCTCTCTCCGTTTCTCTCGGTTTCTCTCTCTCTCCGTTTCTGTCTCTCTTGCCGTTTCTCTCTCTCACCGTTTCTCTCTCTCTCTCTCCATTTCTCTCTCTCTCTCCATTTCTCTCTCTCTCCCTTTCTCTCTCTCTCTCACTAATAGACATCACTAGGATTTATGATCAGGATCTTGGACTCATTTCTATAGATCAAGCAAAAGCTTTTGATAGTATCATAACGATCTGTTTAGGGCCATGAAAGGTTTTGACCTGGGTAGCAGGTTTAAGATCATGGGTCAAGCTAATGTACTCTGGCCTGGGCTGGGCTGGCCAGTCCCAGTTAGGAGAGGGATTAGGCAGGGGTGTCCACTCTCGAGTCAGCTCTACTGTCTAGCCATATAACCACTGCTATGTAGGCTGAAGGAGAGGCTGCGGGGAATGTCAGTTCCCGGGGCAGCAGGTGGGGAATCGGTTTCAGTGTTGGATGCTGCTGATGATGTGATAGTGTCAAGAGGGAGGGAGATGTGGAGCAGGTTAGCAGGGTTTGATGTTGTTTGATGTGAACTGGGAAAGGAGTGAGAGGTTGATTATGGGGAGATGGGCCAGAACAGGATGTCCCAGTCTTACTGGGGGGCTTCGGTGGGGCAGAGTAGGGAAGAAGTTCCCAGTGGTGGAAAAAGTACCCAATTGTCATACTTGAGTAAAAGTAAAGATACCTCCATAGAAAATGAGTCAAGTAAAAGTGAAAGTCACCCAGTAAAATACTACTTGAGTAAACGTCTGAAAGTATTTGTTTTTACATATACTTAAGTATCAAAAGTAAAAGTAGAAATTATTTCGAATTCCTTATATTATGCAAATCAGATGGCACGATTTTCTAGTTTTTTAAAACTTTCAGACATCATTAAGTTGAGTGACTCCGTCAGATCAGAGGCAACAGTGATGACCAGGCATGTTCTCTTGATAAGTGTGCGAATTTGACGTTTTTCCTGTCCTGCTAAGCATTCAAAATGTAATGTAAGGACTTTTGGGTGCCCAGGGAAAATGTACGGAGTAAAAAGTACATCATTGTCTTTAGGACTGTAGTGAAGTGAAAGTAAAAGTTGTCCGAAAGTACACCATGGGGTGTTCTCGGGGATCTAAGAATTTCAGGAGTGAAACTGGGAGGAGTTGGTGGACAAGGTTGCGGCTAAGGGGTCTAAACGGCGGTGGTTGTTGCCACTGGTCAAAATAAATCATCAAATCACATTTTATTAGTCCCATTCTTCATAAACAGCAGGTGTAGACTAACAGTGACATGTTTACTTATGGGCCCTTACCAACAATGCAGAGAGAAAAATAATAGAAAAATAATAATACAGGGAATAAATACACAATGAGTAAGTATAATTTGTCTATATACACAGGGTACCAGTACCGAGTCATTGTGCAGGGGTACGAGGTAATTGAGGTAGATATGTACATATTGGTAAGGATAAAGTGACTAGGCAACAAGATAGATAATAAAAAAATAACAGCAGCGTATGTGATGAGTCAAAAGAATGCAAAAAGGGTCAGCTATCTGGTTAACTATTTAACTAGAGGTTAGAGTGTTGGGCCAGGAGCTGAAAGGTCGCTGGTTCGAATACCCGAGTCGACAAGGTGAAAAAGCTGCCCATGTGCCTTTAAGCAAGGCACTTAACCCTAATTTGCATCATGGGCGCCGTACTACTACGGCCGACCCTGTAAAACAACACATTTCACTGCCAATAAACAATAAAACTTATATATATATATTAAAGCAACTGCAAAAAGTATTATTTTTTGGTCTGGTCAACACTGGACATGCCAGCAGTGTTGCACCAGCCTTTGCACCAGGGGGACAAGGGCTGGTGGATATTGGGTCCAGAGTCACAGCTTTCTGCCTACAAGCTGCACAGAGCCTATTTTACCAGCAGGGGGTGTGTGGTGAGACACAGCATTGGCTGTTCTAATGAGGTCGGGGGGCCTTGAATGTGACAGGCACTTGTTCCTTTTGGATCTGAAGCAGGTCGATATGTCAACCATTATTCCGTTCTGCCGCGCTGTGCTTCGGGCGTGGAAAGAGACTCTTAACTGTTCACAGAGATGTTTCACGGCCAGGGGCATGGCTAATGGAGGAGCTACTGTTCTACAACCCACTCCTCCAGACCAGAGTGCTGACCTCTGCGAGATTGCGAGCCAGACTTGTGAGAACGGGGTTCACTAAGTTGGGTGACCTGAGAGAGGAGGCTTCCTCCATAAAGTCATCCAGGCTGCTGCAGCAGGTGGTGGAGGGGGTCCATGCTGCAGCAGGTGGTGGAGGGGGTCCACGCTGCAGCAGGTGGTGGAAGGGGTCCATGCTGCAGCAGGTGGTGGAAGGGGTCCATGCTGCAGCAGGTGGTGGAGGGGGTCCATGCTGCAGCAGGTGGTGGAAGGGGTCCATGCTGCAGCAGGTGGTGGAGGGGGTCCATGCTGCAGCAGGTGGTGGAGGGGGTCCATGCTGCAGCAGGTGGTGGAGGGGGTCCATGCTGCAGCAGGTGGTGGAGGGGGTCCATGCTGCAGCAGGTGGTGGAGGGGGTCCATGCTGCACTAGCGGGCTCCTTCAGAGAGCTGCTGGGAAACAGCAGAGACTGGGCCGTTTAACCGCAAATTAAACTGATCTGCTTCCTTTTACCACCTACCTCCTTTTCCCCCCCAGCTGCTGCAGGGGAACACCAGGAGGGTGAGGATATTATTTTATCGTTCAGGACTGAGGGGCTTTGGTACAGCCAGCAAAAAGGCTTTGTATACGGTGGCTATCAAGTTGGCTCAGAAAGACAATTTGCATGGGCTGAGGGCAACAGAGTGGCAGGGGGGTTTGGGACCGGGCACTTCTCTGAGAGGATGTTGGCGCTCCCTGTATAAGACTCCCATAGAGAAGTGTAAAGCTGATCTACAGGGGAGGATTATTCAGGGGTCTATCGCTACGAACAGATATGTGTCGCACCTCGATTCATCAGTGGGAAGGGGGTGTCTATTCTGTGGGGAGGAGGAGACAGTGCAGCATCTGTTTTCCTTTTGTTCAAGGCTGACAGGGCTGTTTTCTGTCCCGGGGTGGTGGCGCACAGGGCTGACTTGGGACCTATACATTGGAGGGCCTAGGTTTAGTGTGGCTAGCAGGCTAAGGGACTGCATTGTAAACTACCTGTTGGGGCAGGCAAAAACTGGCAGTGTGGAAGACCAGGAAGAATGAGATGAAGGGGGCGGGTGTACGGACCCCAGAGCTATGCTACTAGGGCTGGTGAACCATCTGGGGTACTTTGTAGAGTTGTGTGGTGTCAGGGGGGGGGATCTGTGTGCAGTGGACGAGGAGGGGTGGCTTGGTTTTAACTTTTTAGTACTGTTACAATGGAGGAAAGAGTGTACTAAAGTGATGTTAATTATTGGGCCAATAAAGTTTTTTGTTGTTGTTTTTTTTAAGTATCTTTCTCTATCCCTCCATTCCTCCCTCCTTCTCCTGTCCTCCTCTTTCCCAGCATCCTTCACCTCCATGGATTGTCTCAGACGGTAAGCCTCGAACTGCATTGGGGCGATCACCAAATGTGCATTTTGCCTGGCAAGCATTGTCCTAAAGGTTTCACACCCTTCCATTTCACAATGGGGACTTTAAGGAATTACAAACATGCAATGGTCAACCATAGTGCAGGAAAAAGAGGCGATGGGACAGGTAGGTTGAAGGAACACGGACGAAACTAAGATGACGAGATGTCGACAGCTAAAGAAGCGATGAAAGGTCGATAGACAAAGGAGACAAAGGTTCCTCACACTTACATACGATGGCAAGCACTCAATTCCACGTCTGAATTTCCCCTTCCAAAGAGGAAACAAGAACAACTGCACCATTGTTTCATGCACGAATGAAGCCCCGTGAGGAAGGATGGAATGTGTCAACTCCGATTTGATCACGAGCTCTCCTGAGTACTGAGGTTGTGTGAGATGCATTTTGAATGTGCTTCTAGCCTTTTTAGAAGGGTGTTTTACGGAATCATAACCTGTAATTAATGTTTATTAAGTCTAAAAATGCCTTACAGGGTAGAAGGCACTATAAAGGCATTAATGATGCATTATGTACAGGTGGTTCATAGAAAGTGTAACCAATGTCCCATTTCTTTATTTGTTGAGTTTCTCCTGTTTTCTTTATTATATACTCTATAGATTTTTTAAAAATGAGTTATACTATTTTGATATTGATTACTGCAAGTTAAGCATTTCACTGTACTTGTGCACGTGACAATAAAATTGAACTTGGAACTTGGAAGCCCGCAACATAATATTCAGAAATTCCATAAAGGATGCCTGCGCAAAAGGCAATAACCACTCCAAAGCCACTCACAATCAGTACTTAACATGGTTACTAATACGCACAAGCTACAAGGCTTCCTCAAAAGAGCTGTCAGACAAATAATGATAGTAATAGTTCCTACCTGGGACAAAGAAAACCAGTGGTCAGAAACAAAAGGTGAGCAAGTAGCTAAGTATCTGACAACAACTGAACTGCTCTTACTAGACCCGCCTCCCTGTCTGTGACTCAAATTCCTCTTGCGAAAATTGTATTTTTGGACCAATTGAGAGCTCAGAACCCACACTCACTTCATTGCCATTGGTCCATCAAATAACTACAGAAACCCGTGTAGATAACTAGTAAATATTTAACATTCCTAGCTAAGGAGGCATCTGGACCATCTGGCTAAGACAAAGCGACCCTTGAACATAGTAAAAGTGTAACTAATAAGGGTCCGTAATAGATATTGGAAGGCCAGTTTGTTTACATACAGTATGCATATAGTATCTTTAAGCAGGGGATATTTTGCTTGGGGTAAAGGAAGATATCATGAACAGTATACAAGATAACTGAACTCACCATGCAACATACCAAACCAGCTCACAATCTAAGGGTCTATTTCATGATGGACGAACTACGATCACGTATATCCTACCAACGAGACATTAAAAACTGTAATATCTCATGTTTCACCGAGTCGTGGCTGAACGCCGACATGAATAACATACAGCTGGCGGAGTTTTAAGCATTTTCGGCAGGATAGAACTGCGGCCTCTGGTAAGACAAGGGGTGGCAGTCTATGTATATTTGTAAACAACAGCTGGTCTCAAAGTTTTGTTCGCCTGAGGTAGAGTATCTCATCATAAGCTGTAGACCACACTATTTACCAAGAGAGTTTTCATCTGTAGTTTTTGTAGCTGTCTATATACCAACACAAAACGATGCTGGCACTAAGACCGCACTCAATGAGCTGTACACGGACAAAAGCAAACGGGAAAACACTCATCCAGAGGCAGCGCTCCTAGTCGCCGGGGACTTTAATGCAGGGAAACTCAAATCCGTTTTACCTCATTTCTATCAGCATGTTAAATGTTCAACCACAGGGGAAACAACTCTAGACCACCTTTACTCCACACACAGAGATGCGTACAAAGCTCTCCCTCGCCCTCCATTTGCCAAATCTGACCATAATTCTATCCTCCTGATTCCTGTTTACAAGCAAAAACTAAAGCAGGAAGCACCAGTGACTCGGTCAATAAGAAAGTCGCCAGATGAAGCAGATGCTAAGCTACAGGACTGTTTTGCTAGCACAGACTGGAATATGTTCCGGGATTCTTCCGATGGCATTGAGGAGTACACCACATCAGTCACTGGCTTCATCAATATGGATTACAGGCCACATCCGTACTGAGCTAAAGGGTAGAGCTGCTGCTTTCAAGGAGCGGGACTCTAACCCGGAAGCTTATAAGAAATCCAGCTATGCCCTCCGACGAACCATCAAACAGGCAAAGCGTCAATACAGGACTAAGATTGAATCTTACTCCACCGGCTCCGACGCTCATCGGATGTGGCAGGGCTTGCAAACTACTACAGACCACAAAGGGAAGCACAGCCGTGAGCTGCCCAGGGACACAAGCTTACCGGACGAGCTAAATTACTTCTATGCTCGATTTTAGGCAAGTAACACTGAAGCATGCGTGAGAGCATCAGCTGTTCCGGACGACTGTGTGATCAAGCTCTCCGCAGCCGATGTGAGTAAGACCTTTAAACAGGTCAACATTCACAAGGCCGCAGGGCCAGACGGAGTACCAGGACGTGTACTCTGAGCATGCGCTGACCAACTTCACTGACATTTTCAACCTGTCCCTGACTGAGTCTGTAATAGCAACATGTTTCAAGCAGACCACCATAGTCCCTGTGCCCAAGAACACTAAGGCAACCTGCCTAAATGACTACCGACTCGAAGCACTCATGTCTGTAGCCATGAAGTGCGTTGAAAGGCTGGTCATGGCTCACATCAACACCATAATCCCAGAAACCCTAGAACCACTCCAATTTGCATACCGCCCCAACAGATCCACAGATGATGCAATCTCTATTGCACTCAACACGGCTCTTTCCACCTGGACAAAAGGAACACCTATGTGAGAATGCTATTCATTGACTACAGCTCAGCATTCAACACCATAGTGCCTTCAAAGCTCATCACTAAGCTAAGGACCTTGGGACCTAACACCACCCTCTGCAACTGGATCCTGGACTTCCTGATGGGCCGCCCAAGGTGGTAAGGGTAGGTAACAACATATCCACCACGCTAATCCTCAACACATTGGCGCCGCAGGGGTGCTTGCTCAGTCCCCTCCTGTACTCCCTGTTCACTCATGACTGTATGGCCAGGTACGACTCCAACACCATCATTAAGTTTGCTGATGACACAACAGTGGTAGGCCTGATCACCGACAACGATGAGACAGCCTATAGGGAGGAGGTCAGAGACCTGGTCGTTTGTTGCCAGGACCACAACTTCTCCCTCAACATGATCAAGACAAAGGAAATGATTGTGGACTACAGGAAAAGGAGGACCGAGCACGCCCCCATTCTCATCGACGGGGCTGCAGTGGAGCAGGTTGAGAGCTTCAAGGTCCTTGGTATCCACATCACCAACAAACTATCATGATCAAAACACACTAAGACAGTCGTGAAGATGGCACGACAAAACCTATTCCCCATCAGGAGACTGAAAAGATTTGGCATGGGTCCTCAGATCCTCAAAAGGTTCTACAGCTGCACCATCGTGAGCATCCTGACTGGTTGCATCACTGCCTGGTATGGCAACTGCTCGGCCTCTGACCGCAAGGCACTACAGAGGGTAGTGCGTACGGCCCAGTACATCACTGGGATCAAGTTTCCTGCCATCCAGGACCTCTATACCAGGCGCTGTCAGAGGAAGGCCCTAAAAATTGTCAAAGACTCCAGCCACCCTAGTCATAGACTGTTCTCTCTGCTTCCGCACGGCAAGTAGTATTGGCACACCAGTCTTGGAGAAGGAGAGAGAGAGACACAGCTGCATGTGAGCTCTGACATTTTTCAACATGTTTTTTACAAAAGGATAGATTTGGAGTTCGATAAACTTGGATTTTTTCGTAAGGATGCTTCCCTCCACAGCATGGCCTTCGCTCCAGATGAAAACTCCAAACCTTCAACCATCATTTTAATGGTTGTAGGTTTGGTGTGGACAAAAATTAACCGGATAGATTACTGCTACCAAGGTTTCCTGTTTCCAAGCTGTATGGAGGGGGATCTAGCAAACAAACAGTAGAGACCCGAGGACACCATCCAACCTGGAACTGAGTGAGTAGTGTTTGGTCCGATGCTATTTTGAAGGCCAAGGAGAAAAATCAAAATAAAGTACATTACAATGATATATTTTACTTTATGGGGACTGAATGCTGAGTGGCTGCCAGGCTTGCTAGGACAGACCAGATACAACTTCAATTAGCACTGAGGTCTGACGTGAAAGGTGTCGATGCCTTTGGGCCCAACAAGTGGCAGGAGTCTTTGAAGCCCCCTCCAGACACCTACTCCCGTTATCTGCTGCACTGCTGCTTGGATTCTACCTGGCGATCTGTTCACAGTCTTCCCTAGCCTGTCTCCCCCTGTCTGGTACAGGTACCCCCACCACACTCCCCCCTCTCTCCTGAGCTTTCGCTCGCCTCCAGCACACACTTCTTGTTGGGGCGAGGGACTCTGAACTCACAATGGCTAACCCCAAGTCGTTATATCAACAACAACAAAACTATTGTGCATTTTGCTGTTTGCCTCATGACTCCTGTATGCTTTGTTGACTACGAACTTTCTTTACCCAACCGTGGGACAGACTGTTTGTTCCCACACCCGGGACTCTGACTTTATTGGTTACACTGACTTTTGGCCTCCCATCCTATTCTAACCACCTCTCGCCGGCTTTGTATTCATGTTACCTGATGAAATTGCTGCACAATATGATCTTCTTGCCGTCTGATGCACATTCAGATGTCATAAATCATCACTGCAGAGCTCTCCCTGTCCTCTGCCGTGCCTTGATTGTATTACTGTTGATGATATCTGGAAATGTGCATGTACACCCTGGCCCATCTACTGTTGCTAGCCCCAATTCTGACTTGTGCTCTGATATCTACTTCACTGATTTCTGCTCTCGTAAAAGCCTGGGTTTTCTGCACGTTAACACTAGAAGCTTATTACCTAAAATGGATCAATTGAAAGTGTGGGTTCACAGCTCCAATCCAGATGTGTTGGTCATTACTGAGACGTGGTTAAGGAAGAGCATTTTGAATACTGATGTTAACCTTTCTGGTTATAACCTTTTTCGGCAAGACAGATCTTCCAAAGGTGGGGGAGTGGCAATCTTTACCAAGGATCACCTTCAGTGCTCAGTTGTCTCCAAGTCTGTCCCAACAATTTGATTTGCTGGTTTTAAGCATTAAACTTTCAAATAGCTCTTTGTTGACGGTTGCTGAGTGCTATCGTCCTCCATCAGCACCGGCCTGTACACTACCTGCCCTAAGCTCTCTCCTGGCCCCTGACATTAAGTCTGAATTCGTCCTGCTAGGTGACCTAAACTGGGACATGCTTAAACCACCTGCCTTCTTTAAAGTTAATTTGTGGAATTCTTTACCTTCTTAATGCGTTTGAGCCAATCAGTTGTGACAAGGTAGTGGTGGTGGGGGGGGGGGGGGGGGGGGGCTATGATGAAACTGACTCTCATGAGGACCGCCACAGGAAAGGAAGACCCAGAGGTACCTCTGCTGCAGAGGATAAGTTCATTAGAGTTACCAGCCTCAGAAATTGCAGCCCAAATAAATGCTTCACAGAGTTCAAGTAACAGACACATCTCAACATCAACTGTTCAGAGGAGACTCTGTGAATCAGGCCTTCATGGTCAAATTGCTGCAAAGAAACCACTACTAAAGGACACAAAAAAAGAAGAAGAGACTTGCTTGGGCCAAGAAACACGAGCAATGGACATTAGACTGGTGGAAATATGTCCTTTGGTTTGGAGTCCAAATTAGAGATTTTTGGTTCCAACCGCTGTCTGAGACGCAGTGTGGGTGAACGGATGATCTACGCATGTGTATTTCCCACCATAAAGCATGAAGGAGGTGGTTATGGTGTGGGGGTGCTTTGCTGGTGAAACTGTCTGGGATTTATTTAGAATTCAAAGCACACTTAACCAGCATGGCTACCACAGCATTCTGCAGCGATACACCATCCCATCTGGTTTGAGGTTAGTGGGACTATCATTTTGTTTTTCAACAGGTCAATGACCCAACACACCTCCAGGCTGTGTAAGGGCTATTTTACCAAGAAGGAGAGTGATGGGGTGCTGCATCAGATGACCTGGCCTCCATAATCCCCGACCTCAACAAAATTGAGATGGTGTGGGATGAGTTGGACCGCAGAGTGAAAGAAAAGCAGCCAACAAGTGCTCAGCATATGCAGGAACTCCTTCAAGACTGTTAGAAAATCATTCTAGGTGAAGCTGGTTGAGAGAATGCCAATAGTGTGCAAAGCTGTCATCAGGGCAAAGGGTGGCTATTTGAAGAATCTCAAATATAAAATATATTTTGATTTGTTCAACACTTTTTTGGTCACTACATGATTCCATATGTGTTATTTCATAGTTTTGATGTCTTCACTATTATTCTACCATGTATAAAATAGTAAAAAGAAAGAAAAACCCTTGAATGAGTAGGTGTGTCCAGACTTTTGACTGGTACTGTATTTAACTTTGAGCTACTTGTATGTACATATGCATAGTATGTTCTGTACAGAGTAGGCCACACTATACTATCAGTTGTCTTGTCTCACTCTTAACAGTCCTGTATCTTGTACACCCATCACCATGGTGTTCAGAACATCTTGCTCAGTGTTTCTAGATTATGTCTGTGTGAATCCTGATAGCCAGTCAAGATGATAGTCAGACAGTACCACTCCTCAATTTTGACCTGTCTGCATTATAATAACATGTGAAAGCCCATGATGTCCCCGAATTTCTTTCTCCAAGGAATACATGACAGTATACTGTAACTTAGCTACAATTGAAGATCTATGAAAGAACAAGACACCTTTTAGATTAACAAGACATTTGAACAACAGTTTCATTTTTGATAGTTTTATTTAATATTTATATATTTTATAACCACTCATTTCTTTTCACATTCTATTTTTGGTATCAAAGAATAATGCATTGAGGTGCAAGGCATTTGTGTTAAATAATACAAATAAGAACGTAACCGGTATATTGACAGTGATTGGCAATGTATGATTCATATCTATGAAAATAGATATACCATAGTGAAATAGAAGAACATACTGTGTAGCATTAGAGAGGAACTGCATAAAAGCCCACAGAGTCATTGCACTGCATCATACATTATTATATGTATTGTGTATGTATTATACTGCATCATACATTATTATATGTATTGTGTATGTATTATACTGCATAAAGAATACACTTCCCATCCAATGTTTTCCCAAAACGTAGTAAACTACATAGTCAGTATGTAGTTTACTACATTTACCCAAAAAATACAGAAAATAATGTGCATAGATTTGGCTTCCTTTATGAATCCCTCTTAAATATACTGCTTGTAGCCACAGATGATGTATCATATAGTAGATGTAACGTGACCTTCCCAATAATCATTAGTGGGTTCAACTGAATGGTTCTGTCCACTACTGTGTGTGCTAAGCCGGGTCATACCATCTAAGTCAAGGAAGAATCTGAGAGGGTAGAATGTCTGTAAATAGAATAATCCAAATACACACATTTTAAGGGAGGGGAAAAGAAGGACTACCCTTCCCATCCTCTCCAGTTGACCACATCCAAAAGCACTGGTTGTTGATTGTTGAGTCATTCGTATGCTGCTGTCCTCACATTCAGGCTAAAAATGATAACCCCTCATATGATTCTTCACAGAATTCAAGAAACCCTTTAACTGCAATGAAGATGTTCTGGGGTCCTCTTGAGAGTGCCTGACCATAATGACACAAGGTTAAGTCTGTGGTGCTTCCTAAAGGCCATGTCCATCTCCGCAGACTGAAAAGCAGGAGTTCTGAGGGGTTGGGGATATTGGAATGTATTGTATTGGAGGAGCGGGTGAAGGGTGCAGGTTGAGGGAAGGTTATTGGAAGGTTACAGCAGCTCCAGCTCCCACTGTTGGCAAGGCCTCTCCTCACTCTCTGGTAAAATCACCACATGGTCTCTGTCGTACTGCTTGCCACCTGAGAGAATTGTATGTTGAAAATACCCTCAAATAAAAGGTGACATTCTGTACTGTCGCCTCATATGAAACATTTGGGAGTGGGGATTACCCCAAACATTTACGCAATAGGTGCTGAGTGGTCATCATATTACATGAAAGTACAAATCATGTATGTGTAGGTCCTATAATTTCACTCCTAAAATTAGACTAGTGTCTCACCCTTGATGTCCAACACCATGCCAGGGAAGGTGAGGCTGGGGATGGAGCCTCTCATCTGGGCCGACCAGGTCTGGACAGGCTGCCGGGTCTCTGACCACAGCACCACTTTCACCCCCGCCTCCACGTTCCCCATTACCTGCAGGCTCATAGTAGGAGCCAACTAGAGAACGAGAGCAAGAGACATAAGAAATTGACAAATCTGGCGTGCTCAACTAGCAAAACATCTAAGCGATGTGGATAGGATATGTGGTAAATTAATTGTAAAACATGATAAATATAGGTGTAAAATAAATAGGAGAAATAACATCGGAAGATATAAAAATGCTCGATATTTACTTCTATGGGGGAAAAAAACGGATTCTCTGCATTTTAGGGCTGTCAATGTATGTATGTGTTAACTCATGTGGTCCCAGGGGTTCCTCAGTAAGGTGAAAGAAAATGATCATGAGAATGAAAAAGCCGAGGCACTTTATTCCTAGTGAGTAATACCTTGTTCTTGATGAGGCCTTCCTGGTAGAACCAGATTTCGCTCATGCCCTCCACCTGCTCGGTCACCACCACGCGTCCCGACTTCATTTCCTCTACGCCACCCTGGATGGACAGGAAGTGACCTCGCTCTTTGCTTTTGATGCGAAAGAAGTGCCGCCTCTGCAGGAAATGGGCACATGTAAATAATATATATGAGGAAATATAAGTAATAAAAAGAGGAAACATGAATTGGGTAGAACTACTGTATCATCAACCAACCCAAACAAAGTGAATGAAGTCATCGGGATTCTAACCTGCCGTACTGGGTACATTGAGCCAATGGTGAGAAGCTGACTGAATTTGGGCCAGTTGGAGATTTCAATGGGTTCTAATAGGAACTGTCGCCCCCTGTAGTTACTGTGCTCACACATCACCCAGCTGCAAAGAGAGCAAGTGAGGTATAGGGAGAGAGAGTGACACAAGGGAAACGTTTGTGGTCATACGCACATCCTTAAAAACATAGGTGCCGGTCTAATAAAGAATACTAGTACAGAACAAGAAGGGCCCCACACTGTTAAAGCTCCCAATTCACCGCTTTATGACAACGTTTCCATCTGGAACGGATCTTCATCAGGTCAGAAACACAAGAGAGCATAATGTCAACACACACACACACACACACACACACATTTAAACACGCATACCCTTACGCACATACATACGCACACACTTAAACGCAGACTCACCAGCCTCGGTTGACTCTGACCGAGAGTAGATGGTTGTTGTAGCCCTCCTCAAGCATATTGGCCACCTCTGTGTCCACTGTGATCTCCCTGCCCTCCAAACACTCCAGACCAAACAGGGAGACGGAGGGCACTGAGAATACCTGGGGAAACGGGGGGGGGACAGTGTTAAGATATACTTTATTAGTCCATATGGGATGGAAATGTGTTGTCTGTTTTTCTTCCAACCCCTCCTGTATAAACACACACTAGGTTGGGTAGGCTGCAGCGGTGTTACAGTGGGTCAGGGTATGGGGTTGGGAGGAGTAATGGTGTGGGGAAGAGAGAGGGCTGGGGGCGTCAACCTGAATACAACAACCTGATTCATTAACTGATATAGAGTGAGAGACAGACAGAAAAAAGTGAAGGACAATGTGACGTTGAATAAGCCAGTTTATATGAGTGTGACCAGTATATGAGGATTGGTCTTACCAGCGGGACAGTCTTCAGCGAGCGTATGACACAGTTCGGAGGACAGCCCATGCTGGTGAAGTTGGGGTAGTCTCCTTCTGACAGGATGTACAGGTTCCCTGAATACTCACGGCCCTCGTACACCACCCAACTGGAACGTTAAGGAACACACAAAACCCATTTAAAACGAATTTACTAGCACACTCATCAGTACAGTGAACTCCCCTTTAATTGTAATAATTATATGCTGGCTCATCTCTAGGTTCTGCAGTACTCCATACCATCCCTCTACAGCTCCACTAAGCCTGTGTATACTGCCATCTCTCCTAATTCTACATTTTTCCTACACTTGGTGTGTGTGTGTATATATGTATATATATATATATATATATATACAGTATATCACAAAAGTGAGTACACTCCTCACATTTTTGTAAATATTTGAGTATATCTTTTCATGTGACAACACTGAAGAAATGACACTTTGCTACAATGTTAAGTAGTGAGTGTACAGCTTGTATAACAGTGTAAATTTGCTGTCCCCTCAAAATAACTCAACACACAGCCATTCATGTCTAAACCGCTGGCAACAAAAGTGAGTACACCCCTAAGTGAAAATGTCCAAATTGGGCCCAAAGTGTCAATATTTTGTGTGGCCACCATCATTTTCCAGCACTGCCTTAACCCTCTTGGGCATGGAGTTCACCAGAGCTTCACAGGTTCCCACTGGAGTACTCTTCCACTCCTCCATGACGACATCACAGAGCTGGTGGATGTTAGAGACCTTGCACTCCTCCACCTTCCATTTGAGGATGCCCCACAGATGCTCAATAGGGTTTAGGTCTGGAGACATGCTTGGCCAGTCCATCACGTTTACCCTCAGCTTCTTTAGCAAGGCAGTGGTCGTCTTGGAGCTGTGTTTGGGGTCGTTATCATGTTGGAATACTGCCCTGCGGCCCAGTCTCCGAAGGGAGGGGATCATGCTCTGCTTCAGTATGTCACAGTACATGTTGGCATTCATGGTTCCCTCAATGAACTGTGGCTCCCCAGTGCCGGCAGCACTCATGCAGCCCCAGACCATGACACTCCCACCACCATGCTTGACTGTAGGCAAGACACACTTGTCTTTGTACTCCTCACCTGGTTGCCGCCACACACGCTTGACACTATCTGAACCAAATAGGTTTATCTTGGTCTCATCAGTCCACAGGACATGGTTCCAGTAATCCATGTCCTTAGTCTGCTTGTCTTCAGCAAACTGTTTGCGGGCTTTCTTGTGCATCATCTTTAGAAGAGGCTTCCTTCTGGGATGACAGCCATGCAGACCAATTTGATGCAGTGTACGGCGTATTGTCTGAGCACTGAGCACTGAGCAATGGGCTGACCCCTCACCCCTTCAACCTCTGCAGCAATGCTGGCAGCAATCATACGTCTATTTCCCAAAGACAACTTCTGGATATGACGCTGAGCACGTGCACTCAACTTCTTGGGTCGACCATGGCGAGGCCTGTTCTGAGTGGAACCTGTCCAGTTAAACTCCTGTATGGTCTTGGCCACTGTGCTGCAGCTCAGTTTCAGGGTCTTGGCAATCTTCTTATAGCCCAGGCCATCTTTATGTAGAGCAACAATTCTTTTTTTTCAGATCCTCAGAGAGGTCTTTGCCATGAGGTGCCATGTTGAACTTCCAGTGACCAGTAAGTATGAGGGAGTGTGAGAGCGATGACACCAAATTTAACACACCTGCTCCCCATTCACACCTGAGACCTTGTAACACTAACGAGTCACATGACACCGGGGAGGGAAAATGGCTAATTGGGCCCAATTTGGACATTTTCACTTAGGGGTGTACTCACTTTTGTTGCCAGCGGTTTAGACATGAATGGCTGTGTGTTGAGTTATTTTGAGGGGACAGCAAATTTACACTGTTATACAAGCTGTACACTCACTACTTAACATTGTAGCAAAGTGTCATTTCTTCAGTGTTTTCACATGAAAAGATATACTCAAATATTTACAAAAATGTGAGGGGTGTACTCACTTTTGTGATATACTGTATATATATATTGTGCATGTTGGTTCTGTCCCACCTTCCTCCCACCACTCTGCAGGACATGGCGACGAGCTTGTCAGAGAGGGACTCCTGGTTCTTGTCACACACATGGCATTCCCCCTGGAAATCTGGCTCGGTGTACAGCATCACCTGAGACGGACCGGGGCAGCGAGGGAAGAAAGAGAGTTCAAATCTGTAGTACATAGTACAAGTGAAGTGTGAAAAGAGAGGAGCGTGACTGCAGAAGGATACACACACACGATACTACACGATGTCTCACCTCACTTCTGACGCTGCCCTGGTTTTCACTTGGAGCCTGAAAACAGACAAGAGAACCGGGTGCACCGAGTAAACACCACGATGTCTGACACCAGCAATCCCTTCACATGTTCCTCAGCGATGAATACGTTTCAATGTTAACATTAAAGGAGCATCTAAGCGGTGCGTGTGTGTTCTCCTTCCAGTTCATTTGCCTGCCTGTTTCCGTCTTCTCCACTGTCAACTCCGTACAAAAAAGCGTCTCTGGACGACCTACTCACCTGCAGGATGGGCTGGACAGAGCAGATGCGGTTGTCTGAAGAGCCCCAGTCGGCAGAGTTACTGTAGAAACCTTTCTCCAGGACATACTGGTCACCAGAGAAGTCCACGTGAGAGTAGGCGATCCATCTGGAGGAGGAGACAGTGGCCACTTAGCGTCAAACCTCCACTAATACTCCGTAACATCCTTCATTCACTGTTGGAGGGAACTTATGTTTAACGTATTATGTCTATAAAGGTATTGTCAAATATGATCGTATTCTTATCAATGTATCAGCCAGTATCAAGTTATTATCAGAGCCCTATCTACTGTGTATTGGCTCTAGTTATGAGCATGTTCTTACTATCTTATCAGGCACAGTTAAAATGATATCAGTCATTACTGTTCAACACTGGATTACACCCATGTTGGACTGTAACGCTGCTCGTCACAAGCATTTGTACTCACGCTCCACTGACGACGTGGATGGAGCGCGTGGTGGTGCGGAATCCAAACAGCTCCACGTCAGGAATGGCCTCGGTCACCTCAAAGGTGTTGTCCTGCTCCACCTCCTGCTCCACGTCAGGCTGCTCATACAACACCAACATGGGCTCGGTCAGGTCCTACAGGGGACAGAGTGGTCAGAGGTTACATACTGTGGCTCCAGGTAGGGGTTGTCTTTAGGCACAGATCTAGGATCAGCTCCATCCTAAACGTAACCAACAGGAAAGGGGACAGCTACAGTGTGCCACTGCCCTTAAAGATGCTACCTTTAGTTCCATTTCTGGTCAAACGTATTTCACACTGATTAGTTCAATGGAACTACATTTGTTTTTGAGTGAATTATAAATTGTAGATATTTAACCCTAACGCAAACCAAAAGCCTGAGTACGTCCCTTTGCCGAGGTCAACTGCCAAAATAACGGAAACACGAGTAAATGAGGGATACAAAGTGTATTGAAAGCAGGTGTTTCCTCCCAGGTGTGGTTCCTGAGTTAATTAAGCAATTAGTATCCCGTCATGCTTAGGGTCATGTATAAAAATGCTGGACAGGCCATTATTTTGCCTCCATGGCTGTACCCCTATAGGATGACAATGCCCCCATCCAAGCGCACGAGTGGTCAATGGTTGAACGGTTTGATGAACATGAAAACGATGTAAACCATATGCCACAGGGGTCGCGTTTGCGTTTTTCATACAGAAAAGGAAAAATGAAATGCAGAAAAATATCTTGCTGCGTTTTGTAAACGCAGATCTAAATTTGATTTTATTGTAAATTCTGCTCGGCTTCAGTCAGGGTTCCCTCCAAATCCTGAGTGTTAACGGGCTATTATTGTACTTTAGTTGCACTTCTCCACTATATATTTCATTGGATCACTATACATTGCTCTGAGTGATATGTAGGCTACTTTTCCACGGTACTTTCCTCTGGTGTAGTTTTTCTCTGGTAGCAAGTTAAAACGCAGGCTTAACGTCAAACGTTAGGAAATGTAGCTGGCTACATTCTTTCTATGATAAACATTAGAAATATGACGGCCATTCATCGTAAAAAAAACAACAAAAAAACTTTTCATTGTAATTTAACTTACTTTTATGTGTGGCTGCTAGCCAAACAGTGTTGCACTTTTGCTGTCATCTGATGAAAACGATTTCCTGCCGAATGTGTTGCACTAATGTATTTTGTGTTGCACGCCTCTTATCACTCTGTTGAAGCCAAAACACACCGACTTTCAATATGAAACGCAGGTGAAATGGTTTAAAAGATTTTTGGATGGTCTGCGTTACGAAAGTGCAGATTTCTGAAAGCTAATACAGCCCCTGTGCCACGGCTGTCACCGTCACCAGATCTCAACCCAATTGAACACTTATGGAAGATTCTGAAGTGCTGCCTGAGACAGCGTTTTCCACCACAATCCCTCCAACAGAGTTCCAGACACTTATAGAATCTATGCCAAGGTGCATTGAAGCTGTTCTGGCTCGTGGTGGCCCAAAACCTATTAAGACACTGTATGTTGGATGTTTGCTTTATTTTGGCAGTTACAGTTGAAGTCGGAAGTTTGCATACACTTAGGTTGGAGTCATTAAAACTCGTTTTTCAACCACTCCACACATTTCTTGTTAACAAACTATTGTTTTGGCAAGTCGGCGAAGACATCGACTTTGTGCATGACACAAGCAATTTTTCCAACAATTGTTTACAGACAGATTATTTCACCCAACCGTGAAGCACTGGGGTGGCAGCATCATGTTGTGGGGGTGCTTTACTGCAGGAGGGACTGGTGCACTTCACAAAATAGATGGCACCATGAGGAAGGAAAATTATGTGAATATTTTGTAGCAACGTCTCAAGAAATCAGGTCAGGAAGTTAAAGCTTGGTCGCAAATGGGTCTTCCAAATGGACAATGACCCCAAGCATGCTTCCAAAGTTGTGGCAAAATGGCTTAAGGACAACAAAGTCAAGGTACTGGAGTGGCCATCACAAAGCCCTGACCTCAATCCTGTAGAAAATGTGTGGGCAGAACTCAAAAGGCGTGTGCAAGCAAGTAGGCCTACAAATCTGACTCAGTTACACCAGCTCTGTCAGGAGGAATGGGCCAAAATTCACCCAACTTATTGTGGGAAGCTTGTGGAAGGCTACCCGAAACGTTTGACCCAAGTTAAACAATTTAAAGGCAATGCTACCAAATACTAATTGAGTGTATGTAAACTTCTGACCCACTGGAAATGTGATGAAAGAAATAAAAGCTGAAATAAATAATTCTCTCTACTATTTTTCTGACATTTCACATTCTTAAAATAAAGTGGTGATCCGAAATGACCTAAAACAGGGAATTTTTACTCGGATTAAATGTCAGGAATTGTGAAAAACTGAGTTGAAATGTATTTGGCTAAGGTGTATGTAAACTTCCGACTTCAACTGTACCTGTATATATGATACACACTGAGTATACCAAACATTAGGAACACCTTCCTAATATTAAGTTTCACCCCCTTTTGCCCTTGGAACAGCTTCAATTTGTTCCACAGGGATGCTGGCCCATGTTGACTCCAATGCTTCCCACAGTTGTGTCAAGTTGGCTGGATGTCCTTTGGGTGGTGGACCATCCTTTATACACACGGGAAACTGTTGAGCGTGAAAAACCCTGCAGCATTGCAGTTGACACACTCAAACTGGTGCGCCTGGCGCCTACTACCATGCCCCGTTCAAATGCACTTACATTTTGTTTTGCCCATTCACCCTCTGAATAGCACACATACACAATCCATGTCTCAGTTGTCTCAAGGCTTAAAAATCCTTCTTTAACCTGTCTCCTCCCCTTCATCTACACTGATTGATATGGATTTAACAAGTGACATCAATAATAAATCATAGCTTTCACCTGGAAAGAGCAGACCTTCTTAATATTTTGTATACTCAGTGTATATGTCATTTAGGGCATGATCATTCCTGCAGCAGCTGGATACAAGATACAAGGGCCTGATAGAGATGGGGGTGTTACGTGATGGTATGGCCCACTCACCGCTCGTATGACTCTGACAGAGCGCAGCTCGGCATCGCAGCCCCCCCACACCCTCCAGTCATGGTACTCTCCCTCCTCCAACATATACTGGTGGCCTCGGAAACCCTCCTTCTCATAGCCCACCCAGCTAGAAGTACAGGGAGACAGAGGATGAGATGCAGGAAGTAACACACACACACACACACACACACACACACACACACACACACACACACACACACACACACACACACACACACACACACACACACACACACACACACACACACACACACACACACACACACACACACACACACACACAGTCTTCTCACCAGCCTCCCTGTACTTTGATGGACCCGGGGCTGTACATGAAGGTAGTCTGCTGTCTATCCTTCCTGGTCATGAAGTCTCTCATGTTGGTGTAGATTGTCCTCGTCTTCCCAGTGAAGTAGGGCTTTTCATAGAGCACCAGCTGGGAAGACAAAACAGCAGGCGCAAGGGGGGGCTGAGTAAGATTCAATGGAAAGTTACCCAATAACTTTTACATTGAGGTATCGGCTTCAATCATTCGTTTGTTTGTTCATTCTTACCTTGGGCTCACCAGGTTTCTCCACTCTTGGTTCACCCTGTCATAAAAAACATTAGGAAAATTTCATTTCGTGGTCATCACCTATGAATGCAAAACATGAAGTATACTAAAGCTATTTCCATGGGGTGTACATTGTCCTAGCTGTGGTCAGTCTCTACAATGTGTCTATTATAATCTTACGATTTTGAGAGGGTGCACGGAGCCCACGTAAGGGTGTTCCACGCCCCAGGCTGCGGGGTTGGGGAACCCCCCCACCTCCAGAACACGTGGTACGCCCTGGAAGAAAGGCTGAGCATATACCAGCCATCTGAAGAGAGAAGAGAGTCAATCCAATCAGAACAGAGATATCATTACAGATGACAGACCTCACCAAAACCATGCTATCACACCAATAAAATAGCCAATATACTGTAATATATTGAGCTTAACTTCTTTTCACCCAATACAACGTTAAACCCCTAGAGTTGACTGACGCACTGGTGCGTCAATCTAAGTTCCATAAAAAATTCCCCATCAAAATCCATCAGTTTAAGCTAGAGATATCGTATTTTTTTGCATTGGATGCGTTTTAAATCCACCGCATTCGCCAGTGTTGCACTTCCACATGGCAGGGCTAGAGCGGTGTTCGTCAGATCATAAGACATCCTGAAAAATCGGTCTTCTCACGGAAACGTATGTAGCGTCAGAACGGTTCGACCTCAAAACTATTATGACCACTACGGAAAGGGGAGATTCTCATGAACACGGTGTTCTCCGTTTTGCACTACGACCCCACAAGTGTCACAGGACTCTGCTGAAGGTGACCAGATGTAAAAAATATTGGAAGTATGAAGGTAGTTTTGTGCCTACACAAAAAAAGGGGTTAAATATGTGTAAAGAAAACTACAAATATTTCCTGAGCTTTCTTATATCTCCTTGATTGAGGACAGACACTTCAAACCCTTCTTTCATATGATATATTTTTTGACTGTCTTTTTTGCCATAACATTTTTTTTGGACCTAAATGGGTCCTAAAATTCAAAATCAAATAGCCAGATGGTCCATAGTACGACCATCTTAAAACAATTCCATATGTCAGCTTAGCACTAATCCCCCAGGTATAACATTTGAAGCTTTATTTGATCAAACAATACATTGTATCATCTTACTTTCATAAATGTTTATCCTTGTGCCCGACGTGGCCGACTAAAAAGCAGTTGGCGGAGCTGACTACAGTTACTCACAGTCCAGCGTTGATGATGATGGAGTTGGCTTTGATGGGGAAGCCAAATATCCTGGCGTCATCTGACGTGTCTCTGAAGGTCACCTTCTTCCCCTCGGCATTCTCCTCTGGGAACAGACTGATCTCTGGCACACTGTAGTCCTGCGGGGGCAGAGAGAAATGACAGGTATGGTACTTTGACACTAGAGGGTGCTATAGTCTCACAGAGCAGCGCAATTGTGATACATGCTCTAACAGACAGGACGGCGTTGTGAGGCAGAAATCCTTAAAGGTGCCAGAGTCTATCAACAGATGAGCACTTCTACTGAACCACACCTAATCCGATTGACATAACTCTCACCGAAAGCCTTTGGAATTCTTCTGATCCACCAAATACACAAAGCCATGTTTCTAACCACAACTGAGGCTTTAGGAGTTGCCTGGTTGCATGCCACACTTTGAGAAGCACTGCTCTAGGGCTCATCATATAATCATAATAGTAAGGGGTCATCTGTGACTTCTTCTTCTTCTTACCCTGACTACTCTTCGTACTGATCCTATGATGAACCTCCTGGCCGGCTTGGCTGCCACCACTTCTTCTCCTCCCTCCTTCTGGCTGTCCTCTCCATTCTGCGGTTGTTGTCCCTCTACCTCCTCAGGGGGGTCGAAGGGGTAGGTGAGCTCTATGTCCCCCTCGTCCAGAGCGATCTTCTCCCCTTTGAAGTTGGGCTTCTCGTACAAGACCCAGCTGAAGAGAGGAATGGAAAGACGGGGGTTAACAACAAGTCCAGTTGGATCAGTGGTCTGAACAAGATTAATTTAACAATGCATGACCTATTTTAAAAGTGAGTTAAACAGGCAAAGCTGGTGAATAGATTGGCCATTGCTCTAATGATGGGCACACTAGTAGAGCTCTACACTAGCACCCTGAGGATGGCCCTGGTGTCCCTATTGAAGATATGAAAGGGTGAAAGTAGAAATATCTATCCAGTTATGTAAGTATTCACAAGATGTTGAGTCGTCAAATCAAGCTGTATTTATACAGCCCATTTCAGACATGGAGCGCAACACAATGTGCTTTACAGAAGAAGAAAAAGAAAAAGAAAAAAGGAATGACTAAAAACGAAAAGCAAAGCTAAAAGGGTGTTATTTTATGATTATTTTATCCACAGTTTCACCCCCCCTCAGGTTCTCTGGCAGGCTATTCCAGCGGCTGGGGGCATAGTAACTAAATGCTGCCTCTTGGTCCTAGGCTTTGGGACAGTTAAAAGGCCAGTGCCAAAGGACCTGAGGGACCTACTAGATACTTAACTTCAAAGCATGTCTGACATGTATTGGGAAGCACCATCGTGGATTTATTTAAAAACCAATAGAAGTATTCTAAAACTCACAGGCAGCCAGTGCAGAGACCTTAAAACCGGTGTAATATCTGCTCTCCGTCTGGTCTTGGTCAGTACCCGTGCTGCAGCATTCTGTATGTGTTTGAGTTGACCAATGGCTTTCTTGGGTAGACCAGACATGAGACCATTACAGTAGTCAAGCCTGCTTGTAATAAAAGCATGGATGAGTCTCTCTGTGTCAGCCTGAGAGAGAAACAGCCACACCTTGGAAATAGTAAAACACTATTTTGGTCACATTCCTAATGTGTGATTTGAAACCGAGTTCAGAATCTAAAAGAACACCTAGGTTTTTTAATCTGGTGTTTTATCTTTATTGCCCGTGAATTAAAACATGTGGCCAGATTCTCTCTCTGTGCTTTGGCTCCAACAACAAGCATCTCGGTCTTATCTTGATTTAGCTGGAGGAAGTTGTGAGCCATCCAAGTATTTAAATCACTAATACAGTCAAATAATTTATCCGTGGAACTAAAATCCTCTCATTCTTTCATACCCATAGCCCACGGAGAGTTTGCAAAAGTGAGTGTTCACACAGAATAAGTGACAAATAACATTTGCTTGTTATTTGGACTTCTTTCAGTCAAACATTTGTATTAGTGATATAAATCCAAACCACCCGGTGGCACATGTTCTGTACTGCACTGAGAGTTCCGAAAACCACAAGTTCACACACACACACACACACACACACACACACACACACACACACACACACACACACACACACACACACACACACACACACACACACACACACACACACACACACACACACACACACACACACACACACACACACACACACACACACTCACACACACACTCACACACGCACACACACACACACACACACACACACACACTCTCTCTCTCTCTCTCTCTCTCTCTCTCTCTCTCTCTCTCTCTACCACACACACACACACACAAGTGATAAATAATAATCATGTCATGCCAATTCGGCCATGGCTCATTAGCTGCATATTCTACACTGAGAGTTTTGAAAAGTCAACATTCACACACACAGAAAAAGAGAGAGAGATGGAGACAGAATGAACAAGTGACAGATGTCACCCTTCAGATGATCTGTGATGGTAATGAAAGCAGCCTAATGACTATTCACCGCTGTGTCTCAGTGAGGCTTGGCGGTAGAAGGGGGTTGCACCACATCACTGTTCAGTGTTCTGGAGCCCCAGGGATGGGTGAGTCAGCATGTTCAGACCCATTTTGGACACCATGCTACCCTACACCACGCTACCCTACGGCTGCCCCCATAGAAGAACCCTTTTTTGGTTCCAGGTAGAACCACCTGTGGAAAGGGTTCTACATGAAAGACAAAAGGGTTCTACCTGGAACCAAAAACGGTTGTCCTATGGGCTAAAGTCGAAGAATCCTTTTAGGTTCTGGATGGCACCTTATTCTAAGAGTGTACAGTAATAGGTTGTGAGAGACTGTTTATATTTAAACATTTTAGAGTAGGCAAACTATAGCAAGAAAGAGAGAGAGGAAGACAGATACGCAAATATCCCTCTCCAGAGAGCTCCTAAGAAATCCCGTGCAGCACGGAGAAAGGGATGGTTGTGAGAGACTTGAGAACATTCCCCCTGCAGTGCACACACCCAGTGCAGGTGTTGGACTGTATGCCTTTGCTCTACTTCCTAATATTAATAATCCATTCCCTCTCAGAAATAATGCAATGATTATAGTGTGTATTACTACTAGGTACTTGGTTGAGCTCCTCCTGCAACTATCTTCATCATAATTCTATGGATTAGCATCTGTGGTGCACCAGGGTCATGGAGATCAGGCTTTAGTTCAGAGAGCTGGCTGGGACGATTGCACTTTGTGTGTGAACACTTACCCTCCTCTGACAACCCTGATAGAGATGGTCTCCTGCAGTTGCCAGGGTGTGGTATCAACGACATCACTCCACACCTCCATCCTCTGGCCACACATCCCTGGCCGGTCAAAGATGAACATCTGGAAAAGACAGCACCATTTCATAAGAGATGCTCAAATTAAAACAGCACACTCATACTGTACATGTACCATGGCCCATCCTCTATCCGAGCACGGACGCTAGATCTGCTCGTCTTTAGCCAATATCTGGCGTACATTAAAAGGTTCTGATGAAGGCCACTATCGAAGGGAATGAAGGCTCAAACGTCAAGCTTTTAATAAGTTGCTCAAATAAAATTATATGTTTTTAATGGTGAACGAGCGTTGCACCGTTTCCTGTTCAATGACGATGTAATTTTTTGGTTGCACCTTCACACACGTTTGTTAACCCCCCCCCACTTCTTTCCGTGCATTAAAAGGAACAAACAGATCTAATGACCAGGCTAACTCTATCCATCCCTTTTCAACATCAATCGAAGCAGCAAACAGCAAACAGCAAAAAGACTGAGATGCAACTTAGACACACTGCTTTGTGTTGTGAACCACATGAACGTTCAGGTAAGGTATGCTATTGTGTATCACAGGTAGGCTCTGGAATCAGAAACTGTCAGACCTAAATGTCAAGCAAGCCTGTAGGTGCCATGACGGAGCTGAGATAGAATGGTACAGTTGGGGGAGGAGCAATTTGGTTGCATGCAGGAGCAAGCTTGACATTTAGCTAGGTTCATAATCTCCGTCTTGATGGCAATAGGCAAATGAGGCAGGTGTTTAGCTAGTGTTACTTGTTAGGGTTGAAATACCACAGTAATTGATTAAGAGCGGGATTGTTGAGAGGAGAACAATGGCGTTGGCAAGGCACCGGCGTAACTTCTGCCAACGCAGAAATAATTACGGATGACTAATAACAAGAGATTGAAACTGTTACCAAACGATGAAACGAAAACATGCCCATCAAGTACACCACAAATATGTATTTATTTTTCTCAAGTCAAGCTCTGGAAGCTTTGGCAGGCCCGTGCTGGGGTTGCGACCCTTAGGTTGGGAACCCCTGCTCTGTAGTATGTTAGGTCTATAGTGAATGAACTGGGCTTTTAGTAATATTCTCCAAACCACTGAGTGTGCATTGGAAAAAAGAAAATGTCTTTCTTTGTGAAGACGAGATTTCCACTTCCACATAATTCTGATTGATATATCTAAATGTTCAACAGCTTAAATAGAGAACGATGTTTGGGCTGAGTGAATAAGAATACAATCATACTAATCTTATTTCCTCAGCTTTACCATGCTCTTCTCATCCTTAATTACTCGACTTTGGCAACTGTCGGTCTCTGGGGTACCTTGAAGTGTGAAGCCGTTAATTCACTTTTAATTATCATCATTAAAAAAAACATGTTTGAGGATGTTATGTGGTTACTATTGCTCCTTGAAGACCTCCATAGTTCGAGTCAAGACAGCTGGCAAAATAAACCATTTTTGATAAGGCTAAGTTGGTTGGTGAGCAGATCCCTCATTACATCTAAAAAAAGGTTGCAATGGGACATTGACCTTTCCTGCAGGACAAAGACGATAGATGAGGGACAAAGATGGGTGATTCCTGTAGTTGTTTCACAGTCAGACAGACACTCACCTTTCCTGGTCGAGGGTTGAGCTTTCCATGTTCTTTCTCCTTGGTGAGCTGCAGACACACAGCGAAAACAGCTATTTAGTCATTTCCTACTTTACCAAACCACTATAAATAGCACATAGCTATCTTACCTTGCTATCTTTTAAGATGAATGTGCAAACTGTAAGTCGCTCTGTATAAGAGCTTCTACTAAATGACTAAAAATGTCAAATGGAAAAACAAAAAGGAACAGTGCATCACTAGACTTTCTACAGTATGTCATGTTTAACTTCTAAATAGTTAACATACCAAACCTCAAAACATCTAAACTACTGCAGCAATAGTACCCAAACTACAGAAATGTAAAATCCACAACCCCCAGCCACCCTGTCAACCCCCTTTTGCAATTACTGATTAACACACAAGGCCAGCCATGTCCCATCACTCCATGAGAATGCAAACATGAACTTCACCTTGAGAGGAACGATGTATGAGACGGACAAAAACAAACTACTGTGTGTGTGTGTGTGTGTGTGTGCGTGCATCCACACAATTAACAAGATCCTTTGCAGTGATTTACTATGCGTTTCACTTTATTTCAGCACATGCCTAACCATCTCAGCATTAGTTCTGATTAACACCCCATCTAGGAGAACTGGTTCTGAGGAAGACAAGGAGAGGGGAGCGGCCATTCTGACAGGACAACAACAACAACATCTCAGATCTTCAGGAGAGAAAGACACATTCTCTTGTCACTTGTTCTACTCTCACCAGACCGTGGCATTCCTTGGTTACCCCTTTTTCTCAATGACATGTACTTATGGCATATAGTTGGAATGTGATAGAATGTGTCCACACTGTGGTCTGTAGTCCTTCACCTTTCTGGGTGGACAGGTAGAGAGAGAGAGAGAGTGTGTGTGTGTGTGTGTGTGTGTGTGTGTGTGTGTGTGTGTGTGTGTGTGTGTGTGTGTGTGTGTGTGTGTGTGTGTGTGTGTGTGTGTGTCTGTGTGTGTGTGTGTGTGTCAGGGATCCGTTAGGAAAATGTGGCGCCGGACAACTTGACCGAGAAGATATTAATTTGCCGGACATTTGAGAAATTTACCTGACGTATATGCACTGGGTGCATGACCCATTAGGGCATCCACCCCGCGGTGATCAGAATGACAGACATCACATTTCGATTATGGTAATGCATCTTAACAGAACATCAACTCATGTAATGAACTAGCCAGTAAAACGTCATTTTCAAACATTTGACAAAATGCAATTCGCGGTTAAACACCATCCTAAACAGAGCACCTGGGAAAATACCATCCTAAACAGAGCACCTGGGAAAACACCATCCTAAACAGAGCACCTGGAAAAACACCATCCTAAACAGAGCACCTGGAAAAACACCATCCTAAACAGAGCACCTGGGAAAACACCATCCTAAACAGAGCACCTGGAAAAACACCATCCTAAACAGAGCACCTGGAAAAACACCATCCAAAACAGAGCACCTGGAAAAACACCATCCTAAACAGAGCACCTGGAAAAACACCATCCTAAACAGAGCACCTGGAAAAACACCATCCAAAACAGAGCACCTGGAAAAACACCATCCTAAACAGAGCACCTGGAAAAACACCATCCTAAACAGAGCACCTGGGAAAACACCATCCTAAACAGAGCACCTGGAAAAACACCATCCTAAACAGAGCACCTGGAAAAACACCATCCTAAACAGAGCACCTGGAAAAACACCATCCTAAACAGAGCACCTGGAAAAACACCATCCTAAACAGAGCACCTGGAAAAACACCATCCTAAACAGAGCACCTGGGAAAACACCATCCTAAACAGAGCACCTGGAAAAACACCATCCTAAACAGAGCACCTGGAAAAACACCATCCAAAACAGAGCACCTGGAAAAACACCATCCTAAACAGAGCACCTGGAAAAACACCATCCTAAACAGAGCACCTGGAAAAACACCATCCAAAACAGAGCACCTGGAAAAACACCATCCTAAACAGAGCACCTGGAAAAACACCATCCTAAACAGAGCACCTGGGAAAACACCATCCTAAACAGAGCACCTGGAAAAACACCATCCTAAACAGAGCACCTGGGAAAACACCATCCTAAACAGAGCACCTGGGAAAACACCATCCTAAACAGAGCACCTGGGAAAACACCATCCTAAACAGAGCACCTGGGAAAACACCATCCTAAACAGAGCACCTGGGAAAACACCATCCTAAACAGAGCACCTGGGGAAACACCATCCAAAACAGAGCACCTGGGAAAACACCATCCTAAACAGAGCACCTGGGGAAACACCATCCTAAACAGAGCACCTGGGAAAACACCATCCTAAACAGAGCACCTGGGAAAACACCATCCTAAACAGAGCACCTGGGAAAACACCATCCTAAACAGAGCACCTGGAAAAACACCATCCTAAACAGAGCACCTGGGAAAACACCATCCTAAACAGAGCACCTGGGAAAACACCATCCTAAACAGAGCACCTGGGAAAACACCATCCTAAACAGAGCACCTGGAAAAACACCATCCTAAACAGAGCACCTGGGAAAACACCATCCTAAACAGAGCACCTGGGGAAACACCATCCTAAACAGCGCACCTGGGAAAACACCATCCTAAACAGAGCACCTGGGAAAACACCATCCTAAACAGAGCACCTGGGAAAAGGCCATTCTAAACAGCACATCTCATAGCAGCTCCATACAGGATGTGATAGACGTTCTATGTTAGAAACTTAGAAAGAGGGCGAATCTAAAGATGCAGCAACTACGATGGGTTGCTAATATGACTAGGAGTGTATCTTTGCCTTCTGGACAATGAAAGATATTGGATATGAAAACCAATAGAACAGGAGATAAATGGCATATGTGCCAAAATTATATAATTACTCCTGTGTTTGAAGAAATAAGCAAAATCATTCAAAATACTTCCCCAGAAAGCATGACTTAGCCACAGAGGAATCAAGGATCATTAGCTTCTTTTAAAAAATAGGTGTGGATAGTTACAAATTACAAGCTCATAGGCCTATGCCTAATTGGGAAGCACGCTATTTGGAAAGCGCGTGTGGCAATAGGCCTAGCTGATTATTGAGTTGCGGCTGTCAGTGAAAAGCATGTAAAAATACAGTATGTGTTTAGATAATGCGTCTGAGTATAATTGAAAATGTTGAGACAAGAAGAAGGGGAGGGGTGTGTGTCGAAGACCTAGGCGAGTCTCTACAGATGGAGCAGTGGTCTCCCGACAATTCTTGCTCATTCAGTGTTTCATTGTGTGAATTGTTTGCACTTTTATTTATATTTTTTATCAATTCCACATTACATACAGTGCCTTCGGAAAGTATTCAGACCCTTTGATTTTCCCCACATTTTGTTACGTTACAGCCTTATCCGACGATGGATTAAATAAATACAAATCCTCAGCAATCTACACACAATACCCCATAATGACAAAGTGAAAAAAAAGGTTTGTAGAAAGTCTGCAGAGAAGAATCGCCAAATAAAAGTGTGCCAAGCTTGTAGCGTATACCCAAGAAGATTCTATGCTGCCAAAGGTGCTACGACAAAGTACTGAGTAAAGGGTCTGAATACGTACACTACCGTTCAAAAGTTTGGGGTCACTTAGAAATGTCCTTGTTTTTTAAAGAAAAACACTGTTTTTCCAATTAAAATAACATCAAATTGATCAGAAATACAGTGTAGACATTGATAATGTTGTAAATTACTATTGTAGCTGGAAACAGACAATTTTTTATGGAACACCTACATAAGCGTACAGAGGCCCATTATCAGCAACCATCACTCCACATTGTGTTAGCTAATCCAAGTTTATCATTTTAAAAGGCTAATTGATCATTAGAAAACCCTTTTGCAATTATGTTAGCACAGCTGAAAACGGTTGTGCTCATTAAAGAATGAGACTAGTTGAGTATTTGGAGCATCAGCATTTGTGGGTTCGATTACAGGCTCAAAATGGCCAGAAACAAATAACTTTCTTCTGAATCAGTTTATTTTTGTTCTGAGAAATTCCATGCGAAAAATGGCCAAATAACTGAAGATCTCGTACAATGCTGTGTACTACTCCCTTCACAGAACAGCACAAACGGGCTCTAACTAGAATAGAAAGAGGAGTGGGAGAACCCCGGTGCACAACTGAGCAAGAGGACAAGTACATTAGAGTGTCTAGTTTGAGAAACAGAATCCAGCATCCCAGAGTCTCCTCTTCACTGTTGACATCGAGACTGGTGTTTTGCGGGTACTATTTAATGAAGCTGTCAGTTGAGGACTTGTGAGGCGATTTGGTTACATAAATTGCTGTTAATGCATTTATTAATTACAGTCATTTACTGTTCTCATTCTCTGAGTGGAAACGTTGTTTGCAGAGTTCACAACCTGCTAAACTTGTGAGAAACAAGTTTTGGTTTATTTCATAACCATAATTTACGAGATCTGTACATTTTTCATTGTCTTTTGTTTGGAGTGCTCCAAACGTGTCTGGTTTCTGTCCTGATAATATTGAGGGAGCGCGCGCACCTGAGCACGCATAGACGTACCTGGCCTGCTGCGAGGAAATGTAGGAAAGTGTTTTTTTAACATCCATTGTGAATGACATATTAAAACTATAGTTCCTCACAGTAAGCTATTTGAAAAATCTTTCCTACAATCTCCCACTCAGTAATCACCAATCTTCAGTGTGAAAGAGCAGTGGAAGTTATAGGCCTACCGCTGCATTGGCCTATAGGCTATGAGTTCCATGCGTTCATTTATTTAGCTGCCAATGGATCACGGTGTATAATGGTGTATCAATGTGCCCATATGGCAGAGGCTGGTGAACTTGCATTAGTTTACTTTTAACTTTGACATTTTTATCATTTTAATTCAGATTTTTAGGATTAACCACGTGACAATGATTTTGAGAAACTAAAAAGTTATTGAAATGAAACTGCTCCACGAAAATGGGCATATGAAAATCCCAACTGGCATGCAGAGCGGTATAAATGGTATAAAATGTAAGATTCTCTTTATAAAATAATTGCCTCCAGGTTTCCATGGTGGGATTTTGCCTATAGGCTACTTTGAAGCAAGGTAAGACATGCGCCTCATAATATGAAATAAAACATTCAGGTTTCAAAGAATTAAATATATTTTCATAATGCATACTGCCTCCAGCGCACATCGTAAAGTGGTGGGTGACGAGCTGAGAGCCTGTTGCCTAAACTTTAATGGTGACTGGGAGGCGTGCATCAATTACCAGTTGAGAAATAAAAATAGTAGCTCTTTTTAATCGTGCACCAAAACTGTTTTTAACACGGGACTTTATTTAGAATTGTTGCGCAATGAATGGGCTGATAAAAGCACGTTTTACTCCAACAACAACCAGCTGAGGAGCTGCAGGAGAAATCCCGCTCAAAACAGGCTCTGTACGTGTATGATCGTTGTGTTTGGATAAATAAGATAAATGATGACTAACGATCTCCTCATTTTGGTTGGCACCAGTTATATTTATCGGCTTTTAATTTGTTTTTATCGGCCAAAAGCAGATGTATGTTTGAAATGTGATAACCAATTACAAATCCCAACATTGGAACAAAAACTGAAACCTTGTCAAATGTATCAAAGGTGTCGTGCCAACATCTATAAAATAATGTAATAACGTGCAATTCAAGATAAGGCACAGGTTCGTGCTCTTTCGTTCGTACATCTTGGCTTGCTTGACGAGATGCCTTTGCAGAGCCGTAGCTGAAACATTCTGGAGCAGAACGTATAGAAAATGCTGCAGATGTGTTATGTAAGCCCTAAGTCAACTCGTAGAGTCATTAAACACACCACGTGTATCCGGGATGTCTTTGGGGTTAGAAAAACCGGACTGAAACTGCTGAGAGACGGAGTGAGCAGTCCCACAATAGAGTGATCATCATGTAGTGTCCTCACCTGTCTGGTTACGACACACTGCTGCCAAGGTCCTTTTGTCAAAAGTGATTGAGTGTCGGTTACCATGGCAATTATCCAGACTGTTTCTGTGTCGAGTGTGCTTTTTCCATTAGCGACTAGGATTTGGTTGTAAAAAACACTAGTCCATGCTAACGGGCATGACTGGCATGATTCATAACGCATACTGCCAGTAAACTTCACCTTTGGGACTGACCCACAAGTTGGCGTTACAGTTGAAGTCGGAAGTTTACATACACTTAGGTTGGAGTATTTAAACTCGTTTTTCAACCAATCCACAAATTTCTTGTTAACAAACTATAGTTTTGGCAAGTCGGTTAGGACATCTACGTTGTGCATGACAGAAGTCATTTTTCCAACAATTGTTTACAGACAGATTATTTCACTTATAATTCACTGTATCACAATTCCAGTGGGTCAGAAGTTTACATACACTAAGTTGACTGTGCCTTTAAACAGCTTGGAAAATTCCAGAAAATTATGTCATGTTTCTAGAAGCTTCTGATAGGCTAATTGACATCATTTGAGTCAATTGGAAGTGTACCTGTGGATGTATTTCAAGGCCTACCTTCAAACTCAGTGCCTCTTTGCTTGACAACATGGGAAAATCAAAAGAAATCAGCCAAGACCTCAGAAAAATAATTGTAGACCTCCACAAGTCAGGTTCATTCTTGGGAGCAATTTCCAAACGCCTGAAGGTACCATGTTAATCTGTACAAACAATAGTACGCAAGTATAAACACCACTCCTAGAGATGAACGTACTTTGGTGCAAAAAGTGCAAATAAATCCCAGAACAACAGCACAGGACCTTGTGAAGATGCTGGAGGAAACAGGTACAAAAGTATCTACATCCACAGTAAAACGAGTCCTAAATCGACATAACCTGAAAGGCCTCTCAGCAAGGAAGATGCCACTGCTCCTAAACCGCCATAAAAAAAGCCAGACTACGGTTTGCAACTGCACATGGGGACAAAGATCGTACTTTTTGGAGAAAAGACCTCTGGTCTGATGGAACACAAATAGAATTGTTTGGCCATAATGACCATCATTATGTTTGGAGGAAAAAGGGGGTGGCTTGCAAGCCGAAGAACACCATCCCAACCGTGAAGCACGGGGTTGGCAGTATCATGTTGTGGTGGTGCTTTGCTGCAGGAGGGACTGGTGCACTTCACAAAATAGATGGCATCATGAGGTGGGGAAATTATGTGGATATATTGAAGCAACATCTCAAGACATCAGTCAGGAAGTTAAGCTTGGTTGCAAATGGGTCTTCCAAATGGACAATGACCCCAAGCATACTTCCAAAGTTGTGGCAAAATGGCTCTATGGACAACAAAGTCAAGGTATTGAAGTGGCCATCACAAAGCCCTGACCTCAATCCTATGGAAAATTTGTGGGCAGAACTGAAAAAGCGTATGCAAGCAAGGAGGCCTACAAACCTGACTCAGTTACACCAGCTCTGCCAGGAGGAATGGGCCAAAATTCCCCTAATTTTTTGTGGGAAGCATGTGGAAGGCTACACACAACGTTTGACCCAAGTTAAACAATTTAAAGGCAATGCTACCAAATACTAATTGAGTGTATGTAAACTTCTGACCCACTGGGAATGCGATGAAATAAATAAAATCTGAAATAAATCATTCTCTCTACTATTATTCTGACATTTAACATTCTTAAAATAAAGTGGTGATCCTAACTGACCTAAGACAGGGAATTTTTACTATAATTAAATGTCAGAAATTGTGAAAAACTGAGTTTAAATGTATTTGGCTTGGTGTATGTAAACTTCCGACTTCAACTGTACATAACAGTTATACACTGAGTGTATAAAACATTAGGAACTCTTTCCATGACAGACTGACCAGGTGAATCCAGGTTAAAGCTATGATCCCTTATTGATGTCACTTGTTAAATCCACTTCAGTCAGTGTAGATGAAGGGGAGGAGACAGGTTAAAGAAGGATTTTTAACCCTCAAGACATTTGAGACATGGATTGTGTATGTGTGCCATTCAGAGGATGAATGGGCAAGACAAACTTTTTAAGTGCCTTTGAACAAGGTGTAGTAGTAGTTGTTGCCAGGCGCACCGGTTTGAGTGTGTCAAGAAATGCAAAGCTGCTGAGTTTTTCAAACTCAACAGTTTCCCGTTTGTATTAAGAGTGGTCCACCACCCAAAGGACAACCAGCCAACTTGACACAACTGTGGAAACATTGGAGTCAACATGGGCCAGCATCCCTGTAGAACGCTTTCGACACCTTTTACTGTAGAGTCCATGCTCCGACTAATTGAGGCCGTTCTGAGGGCAAAAGGGGGTAAAACTCAATATTAGGAAGGAGTTCCTAATGTTTTGTACACTCAGTGATTAATGACTAGAACCCAACCAATAGTAATGAGACATCAGTATGTGACGTTGATTGAAATGCCAGGCATACAGTAGGTCCACACGGCAAAGGGATGTTTTCAACTAAATTCACAAAAGCAGGGACGAGCGGGGTATGGGAGCCACCGTTCCCCGTTGAAGGCAGTGAACGTCATTCCGTGAGTGACTATCAAAATGACTAAGAATAGTTGTGGGCACTAACATTTTAGTTTTTAAGATCCTGTATCGCAGTAAAAGAAGCTTGAGTGGCACGTTGGACATGAATTGCCGCAATTGTTCTGCCAATACCGCGGAGTGACCTAACTTTTTAGTGCCTGCAACTGTAGTTATCATTATGCTAATCATCATCATTAATCAAGTCAGGCTAGTACTGCATAGTACAGGATGACATCCTGGCACTTGAGCAGAAGGTTGACTGACAGATCAGTTACTCAAGTCTTTACCTATAGTTCAGTACATCCCCCACTCTCTCTTTCTCTCGGTGTCTCTGATTAATTGAGTGAATGCTGTCAGTTCCATCACGTACCCACGCCTCACCACCTTCCACCATGCAGATCAGATGTCAACCTCAATACAAGCACTGCAGGGTGGGAATGTGCTTACAGAACGTCTTGCAGGCCCAGCGTGATCCGTTCAGACTTGTGTACGAGAGATTAACGGAACAGCGGGTAAAAGAGAAGACTTAATAATTGTTACCCCTCCACCTCCCTCCCTCTTCCTCTCCAGGGCCAGACTGTCGACTCAGCTCTGTCTGATCCACCAGTAAACAGAGGTCTAACTTAAGGTAAACGAGAGATGATAACACAAAAGACGAGGTGTGGCATCCAAAGCAGGATTCGACAGATAGATCGCTGGGTGGAGAAGTGCGATAGAGTCTCGTAAAAATAATACAAGAAAAGAAAACATAACAGTGTGCCAAGATTAATTATGCCCCTCATGCTACCTGGATGGGTAGTTTTCATTAATGTCATATACAGTTGAAGTCGAAAGTTTACATACACCTTAGCCAAATACATTTAAATTCAGTTTTTCCACCATTCCTGACATTTAATCCGAGTACAAATTCCCTGTCTGTTAAACGTCAGAATAATAGTAGAGAGAATGTTAAACGTCAGAATAATAGTAGAGAGAATGATTTATTTCAGCTTTTTATTTCTTTCATCGCATTCCCAGTGGGTCAGAAGTTTACACACACTCAATTAGTATTTGGTAACATTGCCTTTAAATGGTTTAACTTGGGTCAAACGTTTCGGGTAGCCTTCCACAAGCTTCCCACAATAAGTTGGGTGAATTTTGGCCCATTCCTCCTGACAGAGCTGGTGTAACTGAGTCAGATTTGTAGGCCTCCTTGCTTACACACACTTTTTCAGTTCTGCCCACAAATTTTCGATAGGATTGAGGTCAGGCCTTTGTGATGGCCACTCCAATACCTTGACTTTGTGGTCCTTAAGCCATTTTGCCACAACTTTGGAAGTATGCTTGGGGTCATTGCCAATTGGAAGACCTATCTGCGACCAAGCTTAACTTCCTGACTGATGTCTTGAGATGTTGCTTCAATACATCAACCTAATTTTCCAGCCTCATGATGCCATCTATTTTGTGAAGTGCACCAGTCCCTCCTGCAGCAAAGCACCCCCACAACATGATGCTGCCTCCCCAGTGCTTCGCGGTTGGGATGGTGTTCTTCGGCTTGCAAGCCTCCCTCTTTTTCCTCCAAACATAACAATGGTCAGTATGGCCAAACAATTCAATTTTTGTTCCATCAGACAGTTCTGCAAAAAGTACGATCTTTGTTCCCATGTGCAGTTGCAAACCGTAGTCTGGCTTTTTTAATGGCGGTTTTGGAACAGTGGCTTCTTCCTTGCTGAGCGGCCTTTCAGGTTATGTCGATATAGGACTCGTTTTACTGTGGATGTAGATACTTTTGTACCTGTTTCCTCCAGCATCTTCACAAGGTCCTTTGCTGTTGTTCTGGGATTGATTTGCACTTTTCGCACCAAAGTACGTTCATCTCTAGGAGACAGAACGCGTCTCCTTCCTGAGCGGTATGACGGCTATGTGGTCCCATGGTATTTATACTTGCGTACTATTGTTTGTATAGATGAACCTTCAGGCGTTTAGAAATTGCTCCCAAGGATGAACCAGACTTGTGGAGGTCTAAAAAAAAGAATTCTGAAGTCTTGGCTGATTTCTTCTGATTTTTCCCATGATGTTAAGCAAAGAGGCACTGAGTTTGAAGGTAGGCCATAAAATACATCCACAGGTACACCTCCAATTGACTCAAACAATGTCAATTAGCCTATCAGAAGCTTCTAAAGCCATGACATCTGTCACGTCCTGACTTTAGTTATATTTGTTTTCTTTATTTTTTGGTTAGGTCAGCGTGTGACAAGGGTGGTTTGTTTAGTTTTTGTATTGTCTAGGGTTTTTGTTTATCTATGAGGATTTTGTATGGTCTAGGGGTTTGTAGGTTTATGGTGGCCTGAATTGGTTCCCAATCAGAGACAGCTGTTTCTCGTTGTCTCTGATTGGGGAGCCTATTTAGGTTGCCATTTTCCATGTTGGTTTTGTGGGTAGTTGTTTTCTGTTTTGTGTTGATGCACCTTACAGGACTGTTTCGTTTTTGTTCATTCTCTTTGTTATTTTGTTTAGTGTTCTGTTTTAATAAATATTTAACATGAACACTTACCACGCTGCGCTTTGGTCCGACGACTCTTCATCCGACGACGAAAATCGTGACAACATTATTTTCTGGAATTTTCCAAGCTGTTTAAAGGCACAGTCAATTTGAATGTATGTAAACTGCTGACCCACTGGAATTGTGATACAGTGAATTATAAGTGAAATAATCTGTCTGTAAACAATTGTTGGAAAAATTACTTGTGTCACGTACAAAGTAAATATGACACGCAGCTCACTTGACAGCCATGGTCCCAACAATTTTGCGCCCTATAGGTAATATCAAATGCGCAAAAATAACTTAAGCCATAGTTTCAATTATCAGAGATTCTCACATGGCTCTTATATTAGGATATCTGTATTACTAGGCCAGTGGCAACCCGTAAAGCTAAACTATATACAGTTCCAGTCAAATGTTTGGACACACCTACACATGTCAGGGTTTTTACTTAAGTTTTACTATTTTCTACATGGTAGAATAATATTGAAGACATCAAAACTATGAAATAACACATATGGAATCACGTAGTAACCAAAAAAGCGCAATATATTTTAGATTCTTCAAAGTAGCCACCCTTTTTTGATTACCACATGATTCCATATGTGTTATTTCATAGTTTTGATGTCTTCACTATTATTCTACCATGTTCAAAATAATACAAATTCTTCTCTCTGTGCAGCAAACAGTGGACAAGCCTATGCTATATTAAGATGCTATATTAAGGCAGTCTGACAAACCAAAATGTATCAAGGGTTGATAGAGGCGTTTCCCGACTACACAAAACATGTCAAACACAAATGTGAGGAAGACCTGGTAGAAGCTATTGATGATGATGAATGGATAAAAATACTGTATGTTCGAATGCCCAGTCATGTTCATATCATCTCAGTCATAAATTACTGCAGTTTAACACCATCCATAGAACAAACTATATGCCAGTGAAACGGAATAACATGCACTCAGAAATGTCAGTCCTCTGCTGGAGCTGTACAACACCAAAGGGGACATATTGTATTTGCATTTGTTATGGTCTTGTGAAGGCTGGCTGAATTCTGGCAAAGAGTACGTTCTTTTATCTCTGCATGTCTACAGATTCTCCCTTCTCCCTGTTTTTGTTTGCATGGAAATGTTGATACTGGAGACTGTTATCTGAAGAAGCTGTGTAACCTAGCATTTATAGTGGCTAAGAAATGCATTGCCATTCATTGGAAGGTTGGTTACCATCGCACAATGTCAAGTTATGTATCACTAGATTTGATTTATTACAAGACTGAGGTTTTACTGGGAAACTTTCATAAGGTCTGGATGCCTTGTATGGAGTACAGTATGAGTAAAGAAGTCTGTATTGAAAACATGCCCACGTCAGGGGAGATACCTATTTAGGCAATCCCTAGCTGCTTGGCTGCTCAGTCCTGGCCCTGGTGGTCTGCCGTCCAGTGGGTTGTCACTCCGGCCTTGGCCTAACACACCCAAAACCAATAAGTGAATGTTTCACTAAGACCTTAAAGCTGAGTGGGGTGTGTTGTGGTGCTGCAGGGTGGTGGACCCCTCGGGACAGGACAGGGTGACCCAGCTATATTTGGTGTAAAAGTAAAAAAGAGCTCTACAATACTATTCGGCCTATGAGAGTAATTATATGGAGGAGGTGCTGTTTCTGTGTGTTAATGTGTATGTGCAGTGTTATGTGTTTTGTTGTTCTTACCAAACCTTTCCCCTGGGAATTACAACAATTGTAGGTGGGAACCGGGAAGGAAATTGTGTTGGGAGAGAGTTGAGTTATTGACGAGACTGGTGGGGGTCTGGCGTGCAGGCATAGAGGATGTCTTAATAAAGAGTTGTTTCACGAGTTGTTCATTTGTTAGGTTATTGGTTTTAGGTGCAACACAATATTTATTATTGAACTACCTTTGATCTAGTTCAGTCTTATTAATCACTTAAACTGTGGGCCCCCCCCACTTCCCACACTTCTAAAACCCTGCCCCTGAGTATTACAATTCCCCAGAAACTCCAACCATTGTGTTTTGATAGGTCTGTCTTTGCGTGTTGGACTCTCTCTCGTACACTCTCCCATCCCTATTCTCTTTTCTTCATCTCTCCATCCCTCTGTCTCTCTTTTACTATCTCATTCTCCATGTCCATGTCCATCGCTGTCTCTCTCCATCTCTCCCTCAATTCTCCTCTCTGTTGGCAGAGGGAAAGCAGGATGAGGCTGTAAAAGCCAACAGAGGGTGGTGAAACAAATGTTCCCCAAACACTCGCCTGGCAACACCCACTTGATAACAAGCCACTTACTTTACCTGTCCTAGTGACATAGCATTTGGGTCAGAGAGCCACTAACATTATAGGTAACTGAACTGCCCTTGTGACTTCTGGCTGAATCCTTACCTGAGATCTTACCTGAGATCTAGGCATGCACAGAAACGCTTACATAAATCATGTATTGATGTCAATGGGAGATTTGCTCAAAAAACTTGAGCCAGGTTGCCATTGTAAATAGTAATTTGCTCTTAATTGACCTGCCTGGTTAAATACAATAAATTTAAAAAAAAATCTCACCCATGGGGGATCTCATTTTCGGGTTGTGGATCTCATATTCTGATTTATATTAGGTTTCGGCCTACACATTTGAGGTCAGACAGCCAGTTCCATTGAGGAGCCTAATCACATGGTTCAACAGGGTCAATAATAGTCTCAGTGACACAAAGCAACATGAGCTTTACCTGTGGCCCTGACAGGAGGCAAGGCAACTAGATATCCGGACCGGAAAACAAAGAAGGCACACATGCAATGTGCCAACTCTGCAAAACACCCTACAGTTTGCATAGGACAAGCGCCAACATCTCAGTAGAATGCAGTCGGATAAAGCTCAAATGTATACTGTATGGCATCTGTATCTTCCGAAATCGTCTGAAACCCGAACTCTTCAAAGAGTATCTTAAATAGTCCCACAGCAACCACCCCCTTTTCGTGAACTAACACTCGCACTTGACTTTTTCCCCCACTTACTAGCATGAATATGCTATTGGCTACTTTACTGAGGAAAAATCCTAAATGGCTAAAATGTAAATGTATTTCCCATCGAGGATGCATCTTGTGGTGTGACATTTATGTGGCATAAACGGTATATGTAAACTGTAAAAATAAAACATAATGTCTGATTGTGAAACCATTTATGTGCCAGTTTCACAGTTCTGTAGAAGAGGCTGGAAAACTGAAAGAACTCCGGTGGAGTTTTATATAACGAGTTAACACAATCTCACACTCAATTCGTGCAAATGTGTACAAAAAGTATTTCAGCAGATTTCTTGCATTTTTGTGTGGCTTAATTTGTGTGAAAATACACACATTTTTGTGATACTTAATTAGTAGAAAAATACACCTTGTGCGACTAGATTTTTGGGGGGCAAACTTTGGAAAAATCTTTTGAAAGTTATTGGAGCAATGCATTTTGGGCAAAGATGTTCTACACTGCCTTTTTTTGTGTCCCACATTTATTTATGTAAAAAAACAAACATGGGCCCCCCGAGTGGCGCAGTGGTCTAAGACACTGCATCGCAGTGCTATGTAGCTGTGCCACTAGAGATTCTGGGTTCGATCCAGGCTCTGTCGTAGCCGGCCGCGACCGGGAGACACATGGGGCGGCGCACAATTGGCCCAGCGTCGTCTGGGTTAGGGGAGGGTTTGGCCGGCAGGGATGTCCTTGTCCCATCGCGCACTAGCAACTCCTGTTGCGGGCAGGGTGCAGTGCATGCTGACACGGTCGCCAGGTGCACGGTGTTTCCTCCGACACATTGGTGTGGCTGGCTTCCGGGTTAAGTGGGCATTGTGTCAAGAAGCAGTTGGGTTGGTTGGGTTGTGTTTCGGGGGATGCATGGTTCTCGACCTTCGCCTCTCCCGAGTCCGTATGGGAGTTGCAGCGACGAGACAATACTGTAACTATCAATTGGACACCACGAAATTGGGGAGAAAAAAGGGTAAAAGTTAAAAAAATAAAATATACACAGTTGAAGTCGGACGTTTACATACACTTAGGTTGGAGTCATTAAAACTCATTTTTCAACCACTCCACAAATTTCTTGTTAACAAACTATAGTTTTGGCAAGTCGGTTAGGACATCAACTTTGTGCATGACACAAGTAATTTTTCCAACCATTGTTGACAGAGATTATTTCACTTATAATTCACTGTATCACAATTCCAGTGGGTCAGAAGTTTACATACACTAAGTTGACTGTGCCTTTAAACAGCTTGGAAAATTCCAGAAAATTATGTCATGGTTCTAGAAGCTTCTGATAGGCTAATTGACATAATTTGAGTCAATTGGAGGTGTACCTGTGGATGTATTTCAAGGCCTACCTTCAAACTCAGTGCCTCTTTGCTTGACATCATGGGAAAATCAAAAGAAATCAGCCAAGAAAAATTATTGTAGACCTTCACACGTCTGGTTCATCCTTGGGAGCAATTTCCAAATGCCTAAAGGTACCACGTTCATCTGTACAAACAACAGTACGCAAGTATAAATAGAACAGGGCTCCGGGCAGCCGAGCGGAAATGGAGGAAAACTCGCCTCCCTGCGGACCTGGCATCCTTTCACTCCCTCCTCTCTACATTCTCCTCTTCTGTCTCTGCTGCTAAAGCCAATTTCTACCACTCTAAATTCCAAGCATCTGCCTCTAACCCTAGGAAGCTCTTTGCCACCTTCTCCTCCCTCCTGAATCCTCCTCCCCCTCCTCCCCCCTCCTCCCTCTCTGCTGATGACTTTGTCAACCATTTTGAAAAGAAGGTCGACGACATCCGATCCTCGTTTGCTAAGTCAAACGACACCGCTGGTTCTGCTCACACTGCCCTACCCTGTGCTTTGACCTCTTTCTCCCCTCTCTCTCCAGATGAAATCTCGCGTCTTGTGACGGCCGGCCGCCCAACAACCTGCCCGCTTGACCCTATCCCCTCCTCTCTTCTCCAGACCATTTCCGGAGACCTTCTCCCTTACCTCACCTCGCTCATCAACTCATCCTTGACCGCTGGCTACGTCCCTTCCGTCTTCAAGAGAGCGAGAGTTGCACCCCTTCTGAAAAAACCTACACTCGATCCCTCCGATGTCAACAACTACAGACCAGTATCCCTTCTTTCTTTTCTCTCCAAAACTCTTGAACGTGCCGTCCTTGGCCAGCTCTCCTGCTATCTCTCTCAGAATGACCTTCTTGATCCAAATCAGTCAGGTTTCAAGACTAGTCATTCAACTGAGACTGCTCTTCTCTGTGTCACGGAGGCGCTCCGCACTGCTAAAGCTAACTCTCTCTCCTCTGCTCTCATCCTTCTAGACCTATCGGCTGCCTTTGATACTGTGAACCATCAGATCCTCCTCTCCACCCTCTCCGAGCTGGGCATCTCCGGCGCGGCCCACGCTTGGATTGCATCCTACCTGACAGGTCGCTCCTACCAGGTGGCGTGGCGAGAATCTGTCTCCGCACCATGTGCTCTCACCACTGGTGTCCCCCAGGGCTCTGTTCTAGGCCCTCTCCTATTCTCGCTATACACCAAGTCACTTGGCTCTGTCATATCCTCACATGGTCTCTCCTATCATTGCTATGCAGACGACACACAATTAATCTTCTCCTTTCCCCCCTCTGATAACCAGGTGGTGAATCGCATCTCTGCATGTCTGGCAGACATATCAGTGTGGATGACGGATCACCACCTCAAGCTGAACCTCGGCAAGACGGAGCTGCTCTTCCTCCCGGGGAAGGACTGCCCGTTCCATGATCTCGCCATCACGGTTGACAACTCCATTGTGTCCTCCTCCCAGAGTGCTAAGAACCTTGGCGTGATCCTGGACAACACCCTGTCGTTCTCAACTAACATCAAGGCGGTGACCCGTTCCTGTAGGTTCATGCTCTACAACATTCGCAGAGTACGACCCTGCCTCACGCAGGAAGCGGCGCAGGTCCTAATCCAGGCACTTGTCATCTCCCGTCTGGATTACTGCAACTCGCTGTTGGCTGGGCTCCCTGCCTGTGCCATTAAACCCCTACAACTCATCCAGAACGCCGCAGCCCGTCTGGTGTTCAACTTTCCCAAGTTCTCTCACGTCACCCCGCTCCTCCGCTCTCTCCACTGGCTTCCAGTTGAAGCTCGCATCCGCTACAAGACCATGGTGCTTGCCTACGGAGCTGTGAGGGGAACGGCACCCCCGTACCTTCAGGCTCTGATCAGGCCCTACACCCAAACAAGGGCACTGCGTTCATCCACCTCTGGCCTGCTCGCCTCCCTACCTCTGAGGAAGTACAGTTCCCGCTCAGCCCAGTCAAAACTGTTCGCTGCTCTGGCACCCCAATGGTGGAACAAACTCCCTCACGACGCCAGGTCAGCGGAGTCAATCACCACCTTCCGGAGACACCTGAAACCCCACCTCTTTAAGGAATACCTAGGATAGGATAAAGTAATCCTTCTAACCCCCCCCCCCCCTTAAAAGAGTTAGATGCACTATTGTAAAGTGGTTGTTCCACTGGATATCATAAGGTGAATGCACCAATTTGTAAGTCGCTCTGGATAAGAGCGTCTGCTAAATGACTTAAATGTAAATGTAATAAATACCATGGGACCACGTAGCCGTCATACCGCTCAGGAAGGAGTCTTCTAGAGATGAATGTACTTTGGTGAGAAAATTGCAAATCAATCCCAGAACCACAGCAAAGGACCTTGTGAAGATGCTGGAGGATACAGGTACAAAAGTATCTATATCCACAGTAAAATGAGTCCTATATCGACATAATCTGAAAGGCTGCTCAGCAAGGAAGAAGCCACTGCTCAAAAACCACCATAAAAAAAAACAGACTACGGTTTGAAACTGCACATGGGGACAAAGATCGTACTTTTTGGAGAAATGTCCTTGGAGAAATGTCCAAAAATAGACCTGTTTGGCCATAATGACCATCATTATGTTTGGAGGAAAAAGGGGGTGGCTTGCAAGCCAAAGATCACCATCCCAATCGTGAAGCACGGGGGAGGCAGCATCATGTTGTGGGGGTGCTTTGCTGCAGGAGGGACTGGTGCACTTCACAAAATAGATGGCATCACGAGGCAGGAAAATTATGTGGATATATTGAAGCAACATCTTAAGAAAAGAGTCAGGAAGTTAAAGCTTGGTTGCAAATGGGTCTTCCAAATGGACAATGACCCCAAGCATACTTCCAAAGTAGTGGCAAAATGGCTTAAGGACAACAAAGTCAAGGTATTGGAATGGCCATCACAAAGCCCTGACCTCAATCCAATAGAACATTTGTGGGCAGAACTGAAAAAGCATGTGCGAGCAAGGAGGCCTACAAACCTGACTCAATTACACCAGTTCTATCAGGAGGAATGGGCCAAAATTCACCCAACTTATCTTGGGAAGCATGTGGAAGGCTACCCAAAGCATTTGACCCAAGTTAAACAATTTAAAGGCAATGCTACCATATACTAATTGAGTGTGTGTAAACTTCTGACCCACTGGGAATGTGATGAAAGAAATAAAAGCTGAAATTAATCATTCTCTCTACTATTATTTTGACATTTTACATTCTTAAAGACAGGGAATCTTTACTAGGATTAAATGTCAGGAAATGTGAAAAACTGAGTTGAAATGTATTTGGCTAAGGTGTATGTAAACTTCTGACTTTATATACAAAACAATACCCCCCAAAATATAAATGTGTTAATTAACAACCCAATATTGTTAATCAACCAAGTTGTCAGTGAAATACTTATAATATAATAGTATCCTTACATTATTTTTATTTAGATGGTTGCCAATGCTTGTTTTTGTTTAATACTTTCGGATACTGGTGCTATGTCGGTTGACAGATTGCAGTAAAAAATTGTATTTGTCTTTTTTTGTGTGGTATCAATCAATGAAGGTATTTGATCGTGGAATGGGGAAACATTTTCATGATGGGAAATTAATTAATCGATCGATAAATGTGGGGAAACAGAAGACCTGCAAAAAAAGACATGTTCGGTTTAAATTCCCCTGCCACACATGAGCCCTGGTTAGAGTTCCTGTTGCAGCTTTCACTTTCTTACGCTACATTGGTGGCAGCGTTGGGATCACGTCCAGCTCACGTCTAGTTATGTGATCTAGTGGTGGGAAGCATTCTGTTTTTCAACATTGTGTTGGGTGTAATTACATTGATATATCTAGTGGACAATGGGTAAGCATCAATGGACGTGATGGATAGACATACTTACTACTGGTGTGATTTTTTTTTACATCAAAGTTGCCTGAAGATGAATGGAAAGTGCTATGCTCTGACCAGTGATTCAGAAGAAAATCCTCTGTGACTAGACATTTACATAAGTTAACTTACCAGTGTGGACCCAAAACAAACACGTTCTACACATTGACAAACTACCTGTTTAAAGTGTTATCACAAACATGGTGTTCTTTTGTTACTGAAGCTTATACATCTTATAACCTGACAATGATCCACATCAGATGGGTGTGGATCACCCATATGCCCGTGTGGATCACCAATATCACCCATATGCCCGCCTGAGTGGCACAGCGGTCTAAGGCACTGCATCTCAGTGCAAGAGGCGTCACTGCAGTCCCTGGTTCAAATACGGGCTGCATCACATCTAGCTGTGATTGGGAGTCCCATAGGGTGGCACACAATTGGCACAGCCAAGACAAGAGTTGGCTATAACATGAGTACAAAGAAAGTGAGTGTGTGTATAAGTGTGCAAGTGTTTGTGTGCGCTTGTGTGTATTATGGTGTGTATTATAATTTCCCATCATAAAAATGTATCCCCAATCATTATGAATGAAATTGTATAATGTACATGAAAAAGTGGATCCTTGTATTAAATGCATTATGAAAAAAATAGTGTAATGTAGGCTCCCCGAAATATGAAACACATTATCAAGAAAATCGTGTTGCCTACACGAAAATAAGGGCTTTCTGACTACAAGTGCACCAGCATCCCAAAGTATTAAGCGAAAACAAGCATAAAAAACAGTATTTGCATTAATAAATAAAAAAACTGTGTAAGGCTACTATTATGTTATAATTATTTCGGGTGACAACCTGGTTGAATAACAATATTGGTTTGTTTAAAATAAGGCAGTGTAGAACAACATTGCAATGGGCACTCTAATAACTTTCAAAAGATTGTTCCCAAAATGTGCCCCCCAAAAAATGTATTTTACCTGTAAATTAAATCGCACAAAAATGTGTGTCTTTTCACACGAATTAAGCTTCACAGAAACGCACAAAACACACAAAATCTGCCAAAATACTTTTTGGAGTGTGAGACTGTGTTGAATGAGTTTAGCATGCGATCCAAGCCTTGAGGACCATAGAGTGAATGATTGTGTGTGCGCTCACACATGCATGTGCGTTCATGTCGTGCATGCCTGGACCCGTCCTGAAAGCTATTGTCATCAGAGGCACACTGCAAAACATTGGCTTAACCCACTCCCCTTGTAACCACAGCAACCCTCGCCACACAATGAGTTACTTCTTTATTTCTAAAACTTCTTATGAAATCACCTCCCTCTTTTAGTGTCACCTGTATTCTCGTGTACTACTGTATTTATTAGAGACTTGAAAATGTGTATTATGACAAGAGAGAATGCGGATGGGAAGAGCTAGCTACATGAGAGGGGAGAACAGATATCGTACATACTGTAAACTGATCTAATGTATATGGCCATGGATCGTCACCCTAGACACATTTCACTGCTCTCTCACACACCCTTTCGTTCAGCAAGGGCATCGGCATCACTGTGGTGGAACTCATTCAGTGAAAGGTTAAAAAAAATCGAAACGCATCTGTATTTCAGAACTAATGCTCAAATGCTTAGTAGGCGTCTAAAACATTTACATCCTGCATACTTAGGCTGAATTCCATTTCCCCTCCTTCTGTATTCTTTTCCTCTCACACTTGTGTTCCCACAAACTCTCGCTAAGCATTATTTAAAAAATGAATGAAGCCAATGCTGAAACACATGTCCCAGACAAATACAATCTAATTGCAGTCCTAGTAAATGCCTCCATTTCCCTCACTCTAGACCCTGTCCCATTAGTCTTTTCCATGACTCACATCACACCCCTTTTACCATCCCCATGATCCGAGTATTCACGCAATCTCTTGCTGAAATATCCTCCCTTCTCAAACCTTCCATCTAAATCAATGCTAAAAAGAAACCCCCAGGTCAGTACTCACATAGGCGTCAGGGAAAGCCCTGTACTTGGGCACCAGGTTCTTCTCAGCCTCTGGACTGAAGTGAGACCCTCCATGGGGCGAGCCCATGTTGAACAGTGGTGAGTTCAGGCCTTCGTTACTGAAGCTCCTCTGCAGACCCAGACCAATAGAGCCCACAGAGCCCACGTTGCCATTGGAACCCATACCACCCAGCCCCGGGCTGAGCTTTAATGCGGACTCATTAGCATTGGCGAAAGACCTGTGGATGTCCAGAGATGAGCTTGTGGGACTGAGAAGGCCTTCTCGGGTAGAGGTGAAGCTAGGGAGAGGAGGGGGCCTGCTCATTCGAGAGTTGGTGTCTGTGTTGTTTCCGGTTAAGGAGTCAGACATCCGGGAGGAGAAACGGTCGTAGCGGAAGTGGGTTGAAGGGTCAGTTCCTGTTCCAGTTTGGGTTCCAACTCCAGATTCAAATCCAAGTCCGCTACCAGGCCCACCAGCCATGCCCATACCAGGCCCTGAGCTCATGTGGTCCTGGTTAGGCCCTATGTCCGTTAGGGAGCCCGTACGGAACAGAGAGGGCCGCTGGCCTGGGCTATGGGCCTTGCCGTTCTCCTGTGGTTGATCAATCGATGCTGAACGATAGCTGGAGTAGAGGAGGGACCTGTCCAGGCGCGAGGGGTTTGGAGACTGGTTGCTGCTCCCTCCGTTTAGCAGAGGGGACGGCGAGTGCTCTGGGGAAGAGTCACTGCCCAAGGAGCTCTTCCTCATGACGATGCTGCTAAGAGCCGAGGCTCGGAGTGGGAGGTTGAGACCTCCACGGTTCCAATGGTGGTCTCCAGCCTGCTGCTCCTGTTGCTGCTGCTGTTGGAGCTGCTGTTGGAGCTTCATCAACTCCAGAGGGGAATGCATCTCCTTGGGGGCACTCCAGTTGAGGCCAAGGTCTGCGGGCAGGTTGTAGCGGCTGTTGGGGCCCTCCAGCAGAGACCCAGGTGGCACCTGGGGAGATTTGGTATTGGTGGGGCTTGAGCTGGGGGTGTCCTCCTCGATGGAGGGCAGGGAGGAGATGATGGAGGGGGCGGTGGTCCCACGCAGCCTCCTCTGCCTCTGGGGAAGGTTAGGGTTCATGCTCTTCAGGGTGTCCACCAGGCTCTCTATGTCGCGGTTATAGGGGGAGCCCGGGTCAGGGGTCACGGGAGAGGAAGAGGGGGAAGGGTCCAAGGAGGAGGGGGAAGGGAGCAGATCCACGCGTGTGGCCTTGTACTGTCCGGAGTAGGAGTAACTGCTGCCTCTGCTGTAGTCCACGTTGTCAATGGTCTGACCCGCCGAGGAGAAGTTTGAGACTGGGAGTGATTGCAAGTCGCAGCCTGACTTTATCTTCCTTGCCATGGACTCTCCCTCCCTCCCCTCTTGCTCTACCTCTCTCTCTCTCTGTCCTGCAGGTGCAGTGGCTAGCTCCTCCTCCCACTCCTTCCTACTCCCCCTGCCTGTTCCTGCCTCTGGCTCGCTACTCTCCCGGGTCAACTGAACTTCGCTCCTGTCACTCAACCAGCGGCCGTTGCCGGGGGAACGGGGTGTCTCTGAGGAGAGGGAGGACAAGCCAGGTTCTTGGAATGGCGGCCCGTGAGAAGTGAGTGTGTACACAGAGAGGGAGGGGGAGAGGGAGGAGTAGTGTCCCTCGTATGTGGACACTCTTGACTCATCTGACTGAGAGTCAGAGCGCCAGGACTCCCCTGTGGGTTCGAAAGTAGTTTGCACCCCCTCGTACAGGTTCCTCCATTTGTATTCTGGTGCGACTGGACCTAGGTCACTTTCAGTTCTATTCGGATCATTGACAGTGCTTTCACTGTAGTCCACACTGTCTTCAGTGTGGTCTGTGGTGTCATTGTCAGTGACCAGGGAAACTTTGCGGAAGCCCTGTTTTGATTTGTCTATGCCCTTGTGGGTGGGAGAGGGTCTTAGAGTGAGGGTGGAACTGTATGACTTCATCTCGCTGTCTGACTCCAGATCAGCCACTATCTGCTGAATTTCTGAATCGGAGTCCTCAGAGTCTTCTAAAGCTGTACTGAGAACAGCTGAAGCATCCAGAGACCTAACAGACAGAATGACACATGTTAATAATTGTCATTGACCAACCATGGAAGTGTGTTAAGGACTGTTTTGTCAAGAGGTGGTGATTATCTAGACGAGCTATGCAAATTATAGAGGTGAACTTTAGGTATGCAGTAAAAAATGTTAACAGAAGCTAGGTTACATGCTTAACAGTTGCATTCACTCTGGTGGGCCAATTTATATTTTCTTCCTAAAACGTAGTGAGGCACAAAAAAACGCACACAGAACTTCTATAATGTCAACAGCTCCACAGACTCTTTCGGTACCTATAGGCCTACACACATTGCAACAATGTGGTTTAAACGGAGATTAGCTTGTGTTTGCAATGTTCCATGAAGAGTTGACGAAAGCTAAAAGGTTACTTTAAAAGTCAACAGGTTTCAAATGATACCATGCCCAACCCACTGTCGTAATACTACTGTCGATGTAACTCTGTTAAATCACGTTTGAGCTTGAATGTCACAGGTTAACTATCAGGCAATGTTGAAATGACTTCGAAATGAATCACCATTTCTCCTCACCTCCAAATGTGCAAAGAACTCCAAACAAAGTGTGACAGGTAAAGTCATCTTTGTATCCCAGTACTATTCCACGTGTCAAATAACATTTAACAGCTAATTACTGTTATGTTCAAGCTCTTTGCGCTGGGAGAACTTTCCGGCAGTGACATTAACCAAAGTGCCCTACCTACTCTTCACGGAAGGGGTGGGTGCTTTCCAGAAGCACTGGAGAAGGTCATAAGATTAAACAATAGCAGTGGGTTGCGATTAACCTAATCACAAACCTGTTGGGCGTACGACCGGAGTTCTCTCATATGTCAAATCAAAACACACAGATATCAGACATGTGTTCCTCATAGGTCACTGTTGCATACTTACTATGTTTGTCGGTATGACTAATAACGGTCTTTTAGCAGCACGGTATCCCTTTCATTGGATAGTCCATCTGTAGATGCTCTACAGACTAGTCATTAACATTTCAACTAACTATCTACTAACCCTAACCTTAATCTTTATCCTAACCCTAAAATCAACCCGACCCTAACCCTTATTCTAACCCTAACCCTAGTCATAATCCTAACCCTAAAATCAACCCGACCCTAACCCTTATTCTAACCCTAACCTTAATCTTTATCCTATCCCTAAAATCAACCCTACCCTAACCCTTATTCTAACCCTAACCTTAATCTTTATCCTAACCCTAAAATCAACCCGACCCTAACCCTTATTCTAACCCTAATCTTTATCCTAACCCTAAAATCAACCCGACCCTAACCCTTATTCTAACCCTAATCTTTATCCTAACCCTAAAATCAACCCGACCCTAACCCTTATTCTAACCCTAACCCTAACCTTAGTCTTTATCCTAACCCTAAAATCAACCCTACCCTAACCCTTATTCTAACCCTAACCTTAATCTTTATCCTAACCCTAAAATCAACCCTACCCTAACCCTTATTCTAACCCTAACCTTAGTCTTTATCCTAACCCTAAAATCAACCCGACCCTAACCCTTATTCTAACCCTAACCTTAATCTTTACCCTAACCCTAACCCTTATTCTAACCCTAACCTTAATCTTTATCCTAACCCTAAAATCAACCCTACCCTAACCCTTATTCTAACCCTAACCGTAACCTTAGCCAGCAGTCGCTTATCAACAGATAGTTTGTTGATAGTATGACCATGTACGAGAGCATCCACAGATGGACTATCCAAATAAAGTGTGACCGATGCTTTTATCCAAAGAGACTGACAGAGACGTCAGCATTGACGGTGACACGTGTGTTCAGTATGTGGTCCACGTGGGAATTGAAACTACGACCCTGATGTTGCCAGCACCATGCTCTAACCCAGTGGTTTATAAACCCCTCCAGAAACCTAACCATTTTGTTGTAGCCCTGAACTAACACAGTGTTTGTCAATCCTGGTCCTGTGGATCCAAAGGGGTGCACGTTTGAGTTTTTTCCCTAGCACTCACACACTGCACTCAACTAATCAACTCCTCAACAAGCCTTTGACTTGAATCAGGTGTGCGAGTGCTAGGGCAAAAACAAAAAATGTGCACCCATTTGGGGCACCAGGACCAGGATTTAGAAGCACTGAACTAACTTACCTGATTCAGGTAATCAAGGGCTTGATAAATAGTTGACAAGTTGAACCCGGTTTGCCAGCCTTGGAATAGTTCAAATACATGGAACGGATTAGTGTCCCAGAGGAGAGGATAAAAAAACCCTGCTCTAACACGGGGTTTCCCAAACTCTGTCCTGGGACTCCCCTGGGTGCACATTCAGTTTTTTACGAACTAGCACTACACAGCTGATTCAAATAACCAACTCATCATCAAGCTTTGATGATTTGAATCAGCCGTGTAGGACAAAAACCAAAACATGCACTCATGGGGGACCCCAGGACCGAGTTTGGGAAACCCTGCTCCATTAGAACCACTGACCACGTTTACATGTACTCAGTATTCTGGAAAGTAGCTCAAATCCCGCTTAAGTTCTTATTCGGAATAAGCTGTTTACATGCACCTTTGATATCCACCTCATGAGTATCCCTGTGTCCATGAATAAACAGAATATTCCTCATTAAGTATATGGGTTAAATTGAATAGTAACTGAAATATGGACACTGACTGCAGGCCTATAACCTTTCAAATGTAGATTAATATAATATGAAATCCTGCAGAATTATGCATTTTTTGCAGTGATATTATACAATATATGTTAATTCTGTCTAGGGAATAGGAGTGGAGAAATATGATTTCTTTCTTTCGGCATCTCTTAAAACCTCTACGGGATCGGCGTCTCTATACCTTGACGGTTGTTGCTAACGTGTGCTAATGTGACTACAATAACGTTGTCAGTAACATCCAACAATCCAGGACATAGACATGTCTTATATGAGCAGAAAGCTTAAATTATTGATAATCTAACTGCACTGTCCAATTTACAGTAGCTATAACAGTGAAAAAATACAATGCTATTGTTTGAGGAGAGTGCACAACAACAAAACGCCTTTATCACGGCACTTGGTTTGATACATTCACCTCTGAAGGTAAATAATGTACTTACATTCAGTAATCTTGCTCTGATTTGTCATCCTGAGGGTCCCAGAGATAAAATGTAGCATAGTTTTGTTTGATAAAATTAATTGTTATATTCAAATGTAGGAACTGGGTTCTAAAGTTTGAATCCCTGCTGTTTCTGGCAGTACCCAAGTAATCATCAATTCTAAGCACAGCTGCACGTGACCGGATCGCCAATAGTAAATTATAGTAAATTAATTACAGTAGGCTAAATTATTATGGTGGATCGAACTGCGCATGTAGCCAACTTTTTGAAGTGATTTGTTTGACAATCAGATGAAAACATCATCACACAACACCCATGATATGCGAAACTGAGCCTGAGCACACCGCAAAAACAACAGTAAACGGAACAAGATGTTTACATGACACAGTATCGTCTTAGATCAGCATAGCCCAGGCATCATATACTGGTTTCTCATAACCGGGATACAATGTTTATATGCGTCAACTCAAAAATAGAATACTTGAGTATCCCAAATAATAACGACATATTGGTGTGCATGTAAACACGGTCACTGACTCAAGATTAGATGACGCAGAAGCCTTTTCATTTAGCGGTCAACAAAAAGTAGTTGGTCTGTTCAAACATGCAGGGTCTCTCTCCAGGGACAGTTACAACTAGACGGATTCATCATAAAGTGCACAATATGCAAACTACTAGAGCCCTCAAACTCAACTCTGGACCTCGAAGCCAGTTTCAATGCATTTTTCCCATTGTCCCCTTCTAATCAGGGACTGATTTAGAACTGGGACAGACACCAGATGTTGTGCAATTCATTATCAGGGAGAACAGAAAACCAGCAGGCTTTGGACTTTGTAGGGTAAGAGTTGAATACTCCTGTACTAGAGAGACAAGTGGAGTGACAACACAGACGTAAGCATCCAATCTAAACTCAAAAAAAATAAACGGCCCTTTTTCAGGACCATTTCAAAGATAATTCGTAAAACTTCAAATAACTTCACAGATCTTCATTGTAAAGGGTTTAAACACTGTTTCCCATGCTTGTTCAATGAACCATGAACAATTAATGAACATGCACCTGTGGAACGGTCATTAAGACACTAACAGCTTACAGACGGTAGGCAATTAAGGTCGCAGTTATGAAAACTTAGGACAGTAAAGAGGCTTTTCTACTGACTCTGAAAAACACCAAAAGAAAGATGCCCAGGGTCCCTGCTCATCTGCAAAAACAGCGCTACAGGGAGACAGGACGGACAGCTGATCGTCCTCGCAGTGGCAGACCATGTGTAATAACACCTGTACAGGATCGGTACATCCGAACATCACACCTGCGGGACAGGTACAGGATGGCAACAACAACTGCCCAAGTTCCACCAGGAATGCACAATCCCTCCATAAGTACTCAGACTGTCCACAATAGGCTGAGAGAGGCTGGACTGAGGGCTTGTAGGCCTGTTGTAGGCAGGTCCTCACCAGACATCACCGGCAACAACGTCGCCTATGGGCACAAACCCACCATCACTGGACCAGACAAGACTGGTAAAAAGTGCTCTTCACTGACGAGTTGTGGTTCTGTCTCACCAGGGGTGATGGTCGGATTCGTGTTTATCGTCGAAGTAATGAGCGTTACTCTGGAGCGGAATCGATTTGGAGGTGGCGGGTCCGTCACAGTCTGGGGCGGTGTGTCACAGCATCATCGGACTGAGCTTGTTGTCATTGCAGGCAATCTCAATGCTGTGCCTTACAGGGAAGACACCCTCCTCCCTCATGTGGTACCCTTCCTGCAGGCTCATCCTGACATGACCCTCCAGCATGACAATGCCACCTGCCATACTGCTCGTGATTTCCTGCAAGACAGGTATGTCAGTCTTCTGCCATGGCCAGCGAAGAGCCTGGATCTCAATCCCATTGAGCACATCTGGGACCTGTTGGATCGGAGGGTGAGGGCTAGGGCCATTCCCCCCAGAAATGTCCAGGAACTTGCAGGTGCCTTGGTGGAAGAGTGGGGTAACATCTCACAACAAGAACTGGCAAATCTGGTGCAGTCCATGAGGAGGAGATGCACTGCAGTACTTAATGCAGCTGGTGGCCACACCAGATACTGACTGTTACTTTTGATTTTTTACCCCCCATTTGTCCAGGGACACATTATTCCATTTCTGTTAGTCACATGTCTGTGGAACTTGTTCAGTTTATGTCTCAGTTGTTGAATCTTGTGTAAATATTTGTATGAACATATGTTAAGTTTGCTGAAAATAAACGTAGTTGACAGTGAGAGGACGATTCTTTTTTTGCTGAGTTTATGTTTTACAGACTAAACAGCAGTCCTTTTGTGAACCGACAACCAATGTTTACCTACAGTAAATGGAGTTCATCTATCCTCACAACTCCTCCTTCATTTCATACTACCACTTCGGAAAAATTTGACAGCACATCACCACAACAATGCCATTCTGTAGCAGTGGTTTTTTCCCCTAAACCATTTCCAACTTCTCTCCGGTGTGTGTCTTGGTAGCCTGCTATGCTACTTCTCCATCCCTCCGTTTCAGCAGTTAACTCAGCTCATCACCACACCTGCACCCCGGGGAAGACAGAAGGGCTTAATAGCTACCACATACCACTGCACCTCCCTGCTGGAACATGAAGTTGTATAGAGCGACTGCCCCTAAAAAGCAACTTCTAGTTTTTTTTTTAAATGGCTGATGTGGCATCGAACGGAGTCCAACGTTTACTCTAGTGTCAAAATTGACTACAAAATGTAAATAGGATAATTTTGGTCATGAAGTCAGTCTTGTCCAAAACTAAGATTTGCAATATAGAAAAAAATGGAATGTCATGGAATGAAGGGTACCGTAACAGTTTTCCGTGGGTTGGGTTTATTTTAATCCTGCCCACAGCTGGCAGCACCCAAGTAATCAATTCTGAGCCCAGCTGCATGCGACCCGATCGTAATGCCCATGGTCAATTTGGTTTGACATTCAATATCCCTATGGGGATAGTTAGGGACCATCAGTAAATTACACAACATACATGGGACTATATTTTAAAAGGTCAATTGCTCCACATTACAATGAATTAACCTCAAACCAACTATAAGTTGTATAAATTAATATACAAATATTGAAAGCAAATAATGAGATGTGCAACATGAAAATATTGTCCCATTTACATTGCGTAATTTATTGACGGTCCCTAACTATCCCCAGAGATAGGCTATCCAAAGTCAAACCAACTTTGCCACAGTCGCACACCACCCGGCTGAAGCTAATGTATGAAATCACCTGAGAACACACACAAGTGACACCCACATCAAACCATACCCCGAAATCAACTCACGTTTGAATTCAATCACGGCTGCTAGCATTTCTTATTGAACCAAATCTAAAACGAGGTCAAATTAGGAAGGCCCTATAAACGTCAGACCAACACAAACTCACAATCATCTGCTTCAACATGAAAAATTGGAAATTCACGCATATGCAGACACACCTGTGCTGGCGGCGAGGTGCCAGGAAAATAATTTGTCCCTCAACGATAAAAAAAGGAAGGATCTTATTGTGGACTACAGGAGACAGGAGAGGGAGCACATCCCATCCTCTTCGAAGGGGGCCACAGTGGAGGGGTCAAAAGCTTCAAATTCCTCGGCCTGCACATCACTGAGGACCTAAAATGGTCTCACCTAACTGACATCGTGGTGAATAAGGTGCAATAGCGCCTTTACAACCTCAGATGGCTAGAAATCTATTTGTCATTGGCCCCTAAGACCCTCACGGACTTCTACAGATGCACTATTGAGAGCCTTCTGTCGGGTTACGTCACTGCTTGGTACGGCAACTGCTCCAGTCCTCAACCGCATGACTCCCCAGAGGGTGACGAGGACAGCCCAACGCATCACAGGCCACGCTGCCTGCCCTTTAGGACATGTACAGCAGCCGGTGTCAAAAAAGAAGGACAAGAAGATCATTAAGGACCTCAGTCACCCGAGCCACGGACTGTTCACTCTGCTCCCGTCCGACAGACGTAGACAGTCCAGGTGCATCAGAGCTAAGACCAAGAGACTAAAAAACAGCTTCTATCACCAGGCCATAAGACTGTTGAACCGTTCTTGATTTCTTACGTCTTTTTCTTATTTCTTTCTTTCCATTCAAATGATTTTATTTTTTACATTCGACTGCATTATTAGGTTGTTAGTAACCGAAGCATTTTGCTGCACTGCTATAACACTTGCTAAGCTGGGTACACAACCAATAAACTGATTTGATTTGGATCATGTTCCAATCACAAATTTGGGTACAATTATTATTATTATTTTTTTACTTGTTTTTCCTCTATGCTGTCTGAAGGGTAAGGCGGAGGAGGGCTTTGCAGTCTAAAGAAGACAACGAACACCCACACACTCTTTGCATGTTCTTACATTTGAATAGCAGTGCATCAATCACGAAGAGATTTTCTCAGGCTTAACTACTGAAATTCAGCAGCATTCCAACAGCGAAATGTTCTGCGGGTATTTCTTTTCCTACGGCAGTATTTGTACCCTGGCAGCACCTGTGGATGTTTTTGTTGTTGTTCAATGTACTACAGTATATTTGAATTGGGGCCTGCCTGTGTGCCTCCACATTCCACACAGGTCTCTCCATTCTCACAGCTCCATTCGCCAGCTCTGGGAACTCATCTGGTTGGTACCATGTGTACATCTGATACCAGGTGTACCAGGTTTACACGCAGAGAGCCAGCGCAACTTTAGATGTGACCTGACAGGCTGACGGCTTCAGAGGACAGAGCAACACCATCCACTGGGTTCATTAGGTTCTTAGTCATGTCGACATGTGAAACGACCATCACTGTAGCTCAACATACCGGGATCAGGGTGTATAGTTCCCGTAAGATAATTCATTTCGCTGGCACTACAGATATTCTAGATCTGTAGATCTCCAGTTATTAAAGATGCTCCAATACGTTGGCGACTAAGAAAGTATTCTTAAAACCTCCCGCTTTGGCCTGGATGTGTCAATATGCATGTGTGAACTACACAATCTATGAGCGGATTTACTGTCTTACCTCATTTAGCCATGAAATCCCTAGTTTGAAAGCAACTGTTTTGAATATTAGAGAAAATCTAAGTAGATTCGGTAAACAAAGAATGGAGGGCACCAACGACAGCACCAGATGATGACATCAGGAAACATTTGACCCTTCCCATCCAGGGCGGCCTCCGAGTTATTACCATACATGCCATCATCGTCACCTGCTGAGGAGGGCGGAAGGAGAGATAAAGACTGATTTACACATTTTAAAACCCTCTTAACGTAAGGGGCACCTGTTTTCATTCCTGTTGTCATTCTATGCAGTGCTGTCATTCCTTGGTCTTTGTGAGTGACGGAAACAGAGGTGACGGTAACAGAGAGGACGGAAATGGAATGGACGACCTGCGGTAAACACTGAAAGCGGTGTCAAGAGTTACCTCCAGTTTCCACCCCACCCACAATACGATAGCCATGTAATATTCTGCCTCAGGACAGATAAGGGTTATTCCTTAGTTTAGCTTTCACCTAGCATTAACATGCCTGTCCATCAGAGCTCCCATCTCATAAAGAGGAGGTGGAGGTATTATCTAATCGGCAGATTATGACAGGACTTCCTAGTTCATACCAGGGATGTTGTTGGACAGTGTGCAATTTACCTGATTGAAGCTGAGGCTAGCGAACCCTTTTTGTGTCCTGTGTGACTTTCTAGAAACTGCCCACATTCACACAACCTGATTCTTTCTACTTCCCCCCTTTACATATAGAGATATCTAAGTGATATTGTAATAACTAAACGGACCACTGACTTTACTATATGTATTTGCCGCCATCTTGTGGGGAAGCAGGAAACAACAGTTGCTATTGGGAAAGAAAATAACACATGGACAACACTGTACAGTCTGTTTTCATGTTTTCCGATGAACTGAAAACAGTGTGGCTTGGCTATATAAACTGTACTGTGGGGGTCCACTGGGTTCTTTACTGTGTTCCATGAAAAAGGACTAGGTCCAAGATTCCCATGATCAGATAGCACATGGCATGCAAAAGGCCTGTCGACCAGGCAAACAATGGAAGGCTGTGCCTGCGTTCTACGAGAAACAATTTGCATGGTGTACACTATCTTAAAGAATGAAAGCCATAGGCTACACAAAGAGTGTCGCGTGCGCACACACACAAACACGCACGCCCAGCCATTCATGTGCAGGTGACGACAACAGGCGCACCACAGTACGTGCCGATGAAACGTTACGCCACAAGTGTTCCCATAGGCAAACGCCTATTATCCATTAACAGGTGTATCTCGGGTCTACCATCTAACACAAACAAGCCACTGGACTAGAAGTCAAAGTTCTTTTACTATGACTCCTTACAGCCCATCCCACTGAGAGGGTGCAGAGAGGACCACAAGTATGTGGGTGGATGGGTGAGGCCAATCACCACTTCTAGTCTGGCTTGGAGACTTTCACGTGATGTGTTCCACCAAGGAAACTGGCCTATTCGACAACGACAAAAAGGATGCCGTTGCAATAAAGAAATGTCCACAAATAATATTAAAAGGTGACCGAAACAAATGCCTGGGTGAATGCAGAATGAATTCCACTCTACTGGTGAATATTCTAGTTGTATCGCCTGAGAATTTACAACGCAACGTGTCTAGTTCAGATGGCTGTTACGCAGTGAAGTAGACTGTCTGTACTGTACATAGTAGAGGGGATGTGCTATTGAAATCCAATTCATAATTCTAGCTAATTACCCTCAATCACAACATTATGAGCTAATAACAGTCTTTGCATGTACAAAAAACAACATCCCAGACACATTGCATAGAAAACGGACATCAACAATTTCCCCCTCCAGTCCACCTACTCCCATACCATACTCATGCAATTTACTGTGCAGCACACACAGAGCAATTAGCTATAGCCCTATTGTTGTTGAGTCCCCCACATTCTCTCGCACTCACAGACACACTTGTGCAATCTGCGCACACACTCACTTATTTACCATAGAAAGATCACATGAAACTTGATCACCTCCACTTCAAAACACACACATCAAGAAAAGTAGGAAATCAGAGTAAGGATAGCAGATGAAATTTCATCCCTTACCCTTCGGGCTGGCTGAGGAATTTGACTCTGTTCCTCAGTGAGTTGAGGAGTGTGTCTGCAGTGACTGATAGCTTCCCTCCCACCTGCTCTGGCTCTGCACCGGGTCTCTCTGTGTCCTCAGTGGCAAGACCGTTGGCTCTCTTTCGAAGTCTGTCGAGGACTGTGTCTCGTGTGACTGGAGGATTCACTGCCACCTGCTCTGGCACTGGCTCTGAACTGGATCTGTCTGTTCCCTGCGTGACAATGCTGTCTATCCACTCAGTACCGAGTGTCCCTTTATGTTCTATCGTTCCAGTGTGTGTTTTGGACTCTGTGTCTGTCGCTGTCTCTTCTCTGTCAAGTGTGAATGTGTTCTCGCCATGTGTGCTCGTGGTGTTTATTGTTGCTTTCTGCTCAGAGAAAGAGGATGTGTCCTCGGTAGTACGAGTGACTAGGTCCGCTTTCTCTGCTGTGTGTGTGTCTGAAACGCTCCCCTCTCGGTCTGTGGTGTGTGCGAGTGTGTTATGTGTTGCGAGTGTGTCCTGTCGCTCTCTGTTGTCGGTGGCAGCGTGTTTATTCTCGGCGCTGTGAGACTCCTGTGGCTCTTCGTGGCCTGGGGTCTGTCTGAGTGTATGTGTATCAGCGCGGGCCTCTGTTACCAGGTAAGCGTGTGTAACTGCACTCCGGTTACTCCCTGACCCCTCCTCCTCTCCATGCTGCTCTGTGATGGAAGGCGGGGTGGGCGACTCACATTCCATGAGTGTGTGCACCTGCTGAACAGGTAGGGCTGGTTCCACCCCATCCTCCCACTCTTCTTTCACCAGTGACGAGACTTCTCTCGCTCCTCTCTCCTCCACCAGCACCAGCCTCTCTGCATCACTGTCTTCTGGGGACTCAATGTGTCTCTTCTCCTCTCGGTGGACTTCATTCTCTTGACCTCTATCCTTTGTTTCTAACATTACTTCCGTTACTTTCTGTGACCCCAAACTCCATCCCACTTCAACGGTTTCATTACCATTCCTCCATTGTTTTCCCCTTCCTTTCATTTCCTCTGATTTTACTTCTTCAACTCCACTCTCCTCCATGTAATCCTCCAGGATGCTGTAATGGACCGCTGGTATAGCGACTTCCATGGGATTGCTGTTCTCTGGTATGATCACATGCTGTGAGCTTGCCCTGTTAACTTCTGCATCACAGGGCATATGTTCCTTAATCTGTCTATTAGAATCTATGCTGTTGGCCTCTTCCATAATCTGTACTTCTGCTTCTTGAACTTTCTCAGTAACCATGGTGGACATATCATTTGATATTTCCCTGACAAGGTCTACGTCATAGGACATAATATTCTCCTCAATCTGTCCCTTTTCCTCTTCCATAATCTGTACTTCTGCTTCTTGACCTGTCTCAGTAGCCATTGTTTCTGCTATGGTTGAGGAGACGGACGCACCAATGGAGATGGCGGTTTCACGAGTACTGGAATTCTTAGTGCTTGGATGGCTAGCGCTAAGAATGTCAGAAACGAGGGTGACATTGTCTGAGAGAATGTGATCAGAGTTATCAATGTTCATGTCAGAATGATGAAGGACGGGATCTGTGTTTTCAGTGTCCTCCGTATCAAGGTAAACTGGAAGAGCTGAGGGTAAAGGCTCCGACTGATCAACACGGTTTGGTCGAGTGTTGCAATCTGGTCGGAGCAGATCAGAATCAGTGTCCGTAACATAGACTGGTTTATCAAGGACGGGGTCAGAAATGGTGGACACTTGGTCAGAAGGAAAACGTTCAGGGAAAAGAAAGTCATAGAGAGATTCATATGTGTGACTAGAGCCAGTATCAGGGACAGCGATATCAGTATTTGGGAGAGGTGAGTCTGAGGTGGCAAGCTCAGGCTCTAAGTCATCCATTTCCATTGGCTCAGTTGTGGGGAGTGTAGGCTCAAAGCACAGAGAGGCAAAAGCCTCAGGCTCAGTGAGGGAGATATCTGTGTTAGGGTGGGCAGTGTCTATTTGAGGAACAGGGGGAAGCTGGTTTTCAAAAGAAGTGTCTATATTAGTAGGTGTGCATCGAGTGTCCATCGTAACGTCCGATGTCACAACGCCAGCAGTGTAACTACTGATAGCAGATGCGGTGTGGCCAGACATGTGATGTGAGGGAAACATTCCAGGGAAAAGAGAGTCGTAAAGATCTCCGAATACTGGTTGAGAGTCAGTATCAGTAACAGTGAGGTTAGTATTAGGGGAAGCAGTGGTGTCTGTGTCAGGATGGCTGGCATCCATTTTGGAGACTGCAGTGGCAGGTATATCCATGTCGGGGACAGGGGCGTCAGTGGCAGACTGTAACGGAGTTGATTGGGTGGGGTCACCGGCACTAGCTTCAGTGTGATCAATGGCAGTTTCAGACTCCTGTTTAACTGATTCAGGTAAAATGGGACTTGGTGAGTCAAAGGGGTTATCCAAGGACAGGTGTGGGTTAGTTACATCATTTATTACGGGTAGGTTGGTGTCAAGGCATCCCTCGGTAGAGTCATTGTCTGATGTGGCAGATTCTTGCTCCGAGGTGAAACTTTGCGGAAAGAGTGAGTCACACAGAGTTCCAAATACCTCCGTGTTGGCAGAGAAAGTGTCAGTGTTGGGGACAGTGTTGTCACTGTTGGTAATGGAGTTGACAGTGTTTGCAATGGAGGCTCGCAATTCAGGTGTAGATTTGTCAGTGCTTGGAACGGGGATGACCATTTCAGCGAGAGAGGGGCCAGGATCAGCAATAACGGTGCTGATCGCTTCAGAGGTGATGGAGGTGACAGTTTCAGGCATAGGCCTAGATGTATCAGCGGTGGAGACAGAGGCGTCATTGATGGAGTCGGTGTCCATGTCAGTAACAGGGTTGACAGTGATAAGAGCAGAGGTGGCGGTGATGAGAATAGGTGTCTCAGTGTTGTCAGCCAAAGTATCAGCGTTGAGAGGAAAGGTCTCGGTTTTAACTTCAGGGATAGGTGTGTCTGTTTCAGTAACAGTGGCTTCTATATTGGGGTCCAAGGAAATGGGAGAGGGATCTGTATTAGGGGTAACAGTGCTGATATTTTCAACAACAACAGGTTGGCCAATGGAGAGGGTAACATAAGAGGCCTCAGCTTTGCTAAGTGAGAGTTCAGTAACAGGAAAGACGGGATCAGAAATACCACTATTCACAGGGTCAGCGCTGGGTAAGGGGGAGAGGGAAATTTCGTCACTCTGGTTTGAGGTGTAAACTGTAGTAGGAGGAGAGCTAAAGGGGGAAAAGGATGTAGGTGGGCTCAATAGGAACCAGGGGGGTGGGCTAGATGGATAGGACGGTAGAGGTGGGTTAGGTGGGAAAGGTGGAGGACTTGGGTTAAAGCTATCAACATCCATAAGAGAAGCTGTGTCCGTATGGTCTGTTGAGGCATAAGGGTTGTCACACTGAACATCCGGGCTCTCCTCTTCCTGTGAGGTCTCATTCCACTCCATCTCAGGCATAGCTAAAGGAACTTTTCTTGTAGCCCGGCCCACTTCAAGAGGAATAATGTTATCCATCTGGGAATTTGGTTGGTTGGTGGCAGTCTTAGGACTGTCCATCGGTGGCTCCTGGGCCTGCGATTTCTTGGGGACAGTGGGAGGAGGATAAGAGGTGACCAGTGTCTTAGTGTTGAGGTCAGGCTGAGACACAGCGAACCTTACCCTCTTGTTCAGAGTGCCACCTTGGCCGATGTCCCAGAGGCTGAGGTTCAGAGGCTCCTCCTCCTCTTGCCCTTTGACCTCTGGCTCGGGGCTGTGGAGGACCACGATGCTCTGGGAGAGATCCCCGTCACTCTTCTTCTTCCTCCTCTTCAAGCCAAAGGTGAACGTGCCGAACCTCTTGGGCTTGGCACGGAGATCCATCTCTGAGTAGCTGAGGTCCTTGGCCTGTTTGCGAGCGATAGACGGAAAGGCAGAGGGAGGTATAGTGAGTGAGAGAGGGGGAGGGGGGGTAATGTGCTAAAAGAGAGATTGGGGAGAGAAATGAGAGAGAGCATTATTTCTTAGCTTTGAAATGAACATTTCATACTGTACCAACTTTTTCTAGAGAGCCAATAATCTCACTGCATCATTCACATAATGCAATAAAATGCAAATGAATTACTTAAAAATCATACAATGTGATTTTCTGGATTTTTGTTTTAGATTCCGTCTCTCACAGTTGAAGTGTACCTATGATAAAAATGTACAGACCTCTACATGCTTTGTAAGTAGGAAAACCTGCAAAATCGGCAGTGTATCAAATACTTGTTCTCCCCACTGTATATTCTTGAGTTTAATTCGGGAGATGGTAACTCGTTAAACAACTTCTTCCGTGGTGCCCCAAATTCCTAATGAGTTAATTGTTACATGATTAATTTAATCTGGTAACAATTAAACATAGTAGGTAATTATTTGATAAATAACAGTCATCACATGAATGAAAGTCACGTCACGACAGATGATCTCCAGAGAAGAATGGGAGAAACTCCCCAAATACAAGTGTGCCAAGCTTGTAGTGTCATACGGGGGCGGCAGGTAGCCTAGTGGTTAGAGCGGTGGGACAGTAACCGAAACGTTGTTCGATCGAATCCCCGAGCTGACAAGGTAAAAACATCTGTCATTTTGCCCCTGAACATGGCAGTTAACCCACTGTTCCTAGGCCATCATTGTAAAGAATTTGTTCGTAACTGACTTGCAGAGTTAAATAAAGGTTAAATAAAATAAAAAATACCCAAGAAGATTTGAGAATGAAATTGGTTATTTATATTTAATAAACCTGTTTTTGCTTTGTCATTATGGGGTATTATGTGTAGTTTGATGAGGGGGAAAAAAACGATTTAATACATTTTAGAATAAGGCTGTCACCTAACAAAATGTGTACAAAGTCATGTGGTCTGAATACCTTCCGAATGCACTGTAGAACAGAAGTTACAAAATGATTTGTCATTTTGTCATCAAGGCAAAGTGTGGATACTTTGAAGAATCTCAAATATAAAAATATATTTTGATTTCTTTGACACTTCTTTGGTTACTACATGATTCCATGTGTTATTTCAAAGTGTTGATGCCTTCACTACTATTCTACAATGTAGAAAATAGTCTAAATAAAGAAAAAAAGTATGGATGCCTTTTGCACTGTATTCCATCTGAACAATCACTTCGTCTGATTTGGCTGCAATTTATTTTCCATAATCAACTGTCAGAGAAGTCCAGTCGAACCTCCTGCACAGCACACTTTGCACCGGACTACATTGCAAATCAGCCTAGGTACAAATGTGGATTTCCCAGCAGCTCCATCAAGCATTGCGTGGGTCTTGAAAATTGGCAGCAGCAGCAACCCATTCACGTCTAGATAGTTACTTTTCTATTATAAGTAAAGGGCATGTTATTCATGGGTTGCATGAATACACATTTTGACAATAGATATTTTGCCAGTTAAAGCAACTGGGAGGTGGGACTGAATTTAGCGATCCGTTCAAGTTTCCGGCAATGGTTTTATCTAAAGAAGGAACTATATCTATCTACTCCCAAATATTTCAATTGGGATTCCATAAGTAGAGATGGAGTTCTCCATCAGGGTCTTGAGAGGCAGTAGGGCTGATTTGGTTAGATTCATTTTCATTTATTGAACCTTTATTTAACTAGGCAAGTCAGTTAAGAACCAATTCTTATTTACATTGACGGCCTACCGGGGAACAGTTAACCAACTGCCTTGTTCAGGGGCAGAACGACATAATTTTACCTTACCAGCTCGGGGATTCAACCCAGCAACCTTTCGGTTACTGGCCCAATGCTCTAACCACTAGGCTACCTGCCGCACTTTATAACTTTAGCAATGTCATCGTATTTCCAGGCCACTATAGTGTCTCCTCAGATAATGTTAGCTTGATTGCTAGTTACCAAAGTCTGTTAGCTAGCCTGTTGACTGTTGTTCAACACTGTATTTGTCTTTACTTTTAAATAAAATGGTCAAATTGACAATTTGAAGAGTATTTGTCATTAGGTAATAGAGCTAAAATGAACGGGCTTGTGATTGGCTTTGTAGCTACAAGCCTGCCAGCCAGAAGAAGGAGAGAGGGTAGCTATTATTATTATTATCATCATCATCATCATCATCATCAGGTGTATGTGTAGCTGTGATATGATTCCTAAAAAAATAGTAAGACTTCTGGCTGTTGAACGCAAGAATGAATGTATAACCCTTATGATGGATCATACAACTCATTAAAGCTCAGGCTGGAGGTCTAGCTGGTTTGACTTTGCTACAGGTATACATTATCATATTATTTCAGTTATGGACTATCAGATATGAATTTATGTAACATTTTCTCAAATGTGAGAGTGAAAACCTTACAATTATAAAATGTAACTTTGACACCTTGCCAACAGGTTGATAACTTTTAGCTACACAATTCCCTTCCATTCATGAATGGAATTATGTGCTGAAACGGTCATCGGTGAGGAAGGCTTTCAGAATGAGGAGGACCAAGAGGTCATTGACTTCTTGTAGGAAGGTGCTTTTGATGAGGAGCTACTTGGTGAAGACTAGGTCAAAGAGTATGAGACACACACACAGACAGAACATATAAAAAAGTACTATATTATACTATGGTCTAAATACTGTAGTAATGCTATATGTATACACACTATATTCACTGTAGTGTTTTTACGGACTGTAGTATACTGTCATATTTGCAGTTAATTATACACTACATGACCAAATGTATGTGGACACCTGCTCATCGAACATCTCAATCCAAAATCATGGCCATTATTAGGGAGTTGGTCCCCCTTTTGCTGTTATAACAGCCTCCACTCTTCTGGGAAGGCTTTCCACTAGATGTTGGAATATTGCTGCGGGGACTGGCTTCCATTCAGCCAAAAGAGCATTAGTGAGGTCAGGCACTGATGTTGGGCGATTAGGCCTGGCTCGCAGTCAGCGTTCCAATTCACCCCAAAGGTGTTCGATGGGGTTGAGGTCAGGGCTCTGTGCAGGCCTGTCAAGTTCTTCCACTCAGATCTTGACAAACCCTTTCTGTATGGACTTCTCTTTGTGCATGGGGGCATTGTCATGCCTTCCCCAAACTGTTGCCGCAAAGTTGAAAGCATAGAATCGTTTAGAATGTGAAAGTATGCTGTAGAGTTAAGATTTCCCTTCAATAGAACTAAGGGGCCTAGCCCGAACCAAGAACAGGCCCAGACCATTATTCCTCCTCCACAAACTTTACAGTCGGCAATATGCATTGGGCAGGCAGCGTACCCCTGGCATCCGCCAAACCCAGATTAGTCCATCGGACTGCGAGATGGTGAAGCGTGATTCATCACTCCAGAGAACACGTTTCCACTGCTCCAGAGTCTAATGGCGGCAAGCTTTACACCACTCCAGCCGACTCTTGGCATTGCGCATGGTGATCTTAGGTTTGTGTGCAGCTGCTCGCCCATGGAAACCCATTTCATGAAGCTCCAGACGAACAGTTATTGTGCTGACATTGCTCCCAGAGGAAGTTAATGAGTGCTGCAACGGAGGACAGGCGATTTTTACACACTGAGCGCTTCAGCACTCGGCGGTCCCGTTCTGTGTTCCTAGACGTTTCCACTTCACAATAACAGCACTTACAGTTGACCGGGGCAGCTCTAGCAGGGCAAGAATTTGACCTCCAACCTCAACTTCCGGAATTGTCTACGTGCTGCTGTGCTGTTTGTTGCTACTTTTGGGTTTTAACCTTTTTGTTTTAACTTTTTTGATTGAACTTTTTCACCCCGGATGCTTTAACACCAGCCGTAAAAACTAAGTAGTAACATTAACACTATGCCATCCAATTGCAGTCGCTGTACTCATAATATACAGGAGAACGATCCCCTTATGGTGAGGATAGCCGTGTTGCAAGCCCAGCTTCAGATGCAATCGTTAGGCAGGGGTGATTTAAGTGTAGGAAAGGATAAAACAGTGTCTGTGCCACCAGTAAATAGAGACAGCAGTATAAATCCCACCCAACAGTCCCCGCAGACAGACAATTTTCTCAAGACTTCTGGAAAGAAATGCTGTCGGCATGCTCAACCAGTGTCATTCATTCAGCAGACAGAAACGTTCAACCAGTTCTCCCCATTTAGCAACGAGTCGGAGTCAGAGGCTGAGCCTTCTCAGGTCTCTCCTCCACCCATTACGGGGTCTGAGCTGCCGAAGTCTCCCACCATTAGCTCTGACAAATTGAAAACCCTAGTCATTGGTGACTACATTACCCACAATATTAGACTTAAAAAGAACCATCCAGTGACAACACACGGTTTACCAGGGGGCAGGGCTACCAGCGTTAAGGCTAATCTGAAGATGGTGCTGGCTAAGGCTAAAACTAGCGAGTGTAGAGAGTATAGGGATATTGTTGTCCACGTCGGTACCAACAATGTTAGGATGAAACAGTCAGAGGTCACCAAGCGCAACATAGCTTCAGCGTGTAAATTAGCTAGAAAGATATGTCGGCATCGAGATGTCTCTGGACCCCTGCCAGTTAGGGGGAGTGATGAGCTCTACAGCAGAGTCTCACAACTCAATCACTAGTTGAAAACTGTTTTCTGCTCCTCCCAAAAGATGGAATTCGTAGACAATTGGCCCTTTTTCTGGGACTCACCCACAAACAGGACCAAGCCTGGCCAACTGAGGAGTGACTCCATCCTAGCTGGAGGGGTGCTCTCATCTTATCCATCAACATAGACAGAGCTCTAACTCCTTTAGCTCCACAATGATATAGGGTGCAGGCCAGGCAGCAGGCGGTTAGCCAGCCTGCCAGCTTAGTGGAGTCTACCACTAGCACAGTCAGGGTAGTCAGTTCAGCTATCCCCATTGAGACCGAGTTTGTGCCTCGATCTAGGTTGAGCAAAATTAAACATGGCGGTGTTCGCCTTAGCAATCTCACTGGAATAAAGACGTCCATTCCTGTCATTATTGAAAGAGATAGGGATATCTCACAATAGGGCTACTTAATGTTAGATCCCTCACTTCCAAGGCAGCCATAGTCAATTAACTAATCATTTATCATAATCTTGATGTGATTGGCCTGAAAACATGAAAACATGGCTCAACCCTGATTAATTTACTGTGTTAAATGAGACCTCTCCTCCTGGTTACACTAGTAACCATATCAACCTCGCGTCCCGCAAAGGCGAAGGTGTTGCTAACATTTACGAAAGCAAATTAAAATGTCATTTATTTCCTTCTTTTGAGCTTCTAGTCATGAAATCTGTGCAGCCTACTCAATCACTTTTAACAGCTACTGTCTACAGGCCTCCTGGGCCATATACAGCGTTCCTCACTGAGTTCCCTGAATTCCTATCAGACCTTGTAGTCATGGCCGATAATATTCACATTTTTGGTGACTTTAATATTCACATGGGAAAGTCCACAGACCCACGCCGAAAGGCTTCCGGAGCCATCATCGACCCAGTGGGTTTTGTCCAACATGTCTCCGGACATACTCATTGTCACAGTCATACCCTGGATCTAGTTTTGTCCCGTGGAATAAATGTTGTGGATCTTAATGTTTTTCCTCATAATCCTGGACTATCGGACCACCATCTTATTACGTTTGCAATCGCAACAAATAATCTGCTCAGACTCCAACCAAGGATCATTAAAAGCAGTGCTATAAATTCTCAGACAACCCAAAGAATCCTAGATGCCCTTCCAGACTCCCTCCACCTACCCAAAGACGTCGGAGTACAACAATCGGTTAACCACCTAACTGAGCATCTAAATTTTACCTTGCGTAATACCCTAGACGCACATGTACCCCAAAAAACAAAAAACATTTGTCACAAGAAATTTGCTTCCTGGTATATAGAAAATACCCGAGCCCTGAAGCAAGCTTCCAGAAAATTGGAACGGAAATGGCGCTCCACCAAGGCTCCCGACTAGCTAGTCTCCCGACTAGCTTGGAAAGACAGTACCGTGCAATGTTGAAGAGCCCTCAATGCTGCTCGATCATCCTATTTTTCCAACCTACTTGAGGAGAATAAGAACAATCCAAAAATGTATTTTAGATACTGTCGCAAAGCTAACTAAAAAGCAGCATTCTCCAAGAGAGGACGGCTTTCACCTCAGGAGTGATGAATTCATGACCTTCTTTGATGAAAAGATCATGATCATTAGAAAGCAAATTACAGACTCCTCTTTGACCCTGCATATTTCTCCAAAACTCAGTTGTCCTGAGTCTGCACAGAACTACCAGGACCTAGGATCAATGGAGACACTCAAGTCTTATAATACTGTATATCTTGACACTTTCATGAAAATAGTCATGGCCTCTAAATGCTCAAGCTTCATACTGGACTCTTTTCAAACTAAACTACTGAAAGAGCTACATCCTGTGCTTGGCCTTCCTATGTTGAACATAATAAATGGCTCTCTATCCACCGGATGTGTACCAAACTCACTGAAAATGATATTAATAAAGACTCTTGAAAAAGCCAAACCAAGCCAAAAAAAACCCGAAACGGACCATTCCTCGCAATAAAAAAAAAAAACAGCTCCCTGCCTTCCTTACACTCGTGAAGGTGGTAAATTACCTTTTAATGGAGTCAGACCAAGGCTCTGCAACTGTCCTCGTGCTCCTAGACCTTTGTGCTGCCTTTGATACCATCGATCACCACATTCTTTTGGAGAGATTAGAAACCCTCATTGGTCTACACTGACAAGTTCTGGCCTGGTTTAGATCTTATCTGTCGGAAATATATCAGTTAGTCTCTGTGGATGGTATGTCCTCGGACAAATCAATTGTACGTTTCGGCTTTCCTCAAGGTTCTGTTTTAGGACCACTACTGTTTTCACTATATATTCTACCTCTTGGTGATGTCATTTGGAAACACAATGTCAACTTTCACTGCTATCCGGACAACACACAGCTGTACATTTCGATGAAACATGGTGAAGCTCCAAAAATGGCCTACCTTGGAAGGCTGTGTTAAAGACATAAGGAAGTGGATGGCGGCAAATGTTTTACTTTTAAACTCGAACAAAACAGAGATGCTAGTTCTAGGTCGCAAGAAACAAAGAGATCTGCTGTTGGATCTGACAATTAATCTTGATGGTTGTACATTTCAAATAAAACTATAAAGGCCTGATTGGTGGAGTGCTGCAGAGATGGCTGTCCTTCTGGAAGGTTCTCCCATCTCCACAGAGGAACACTAGAGCTCTGTAAGAGTGTCCATCGGGTTCTTGGTCACCTCCCTGACCAAGGCCCTTCTCCACCGATTGTACAGTTTGGCCGGGCGGCCAGCTCTAGGAAGAGTCTTGGTGGTTACAAACTTCTTCCATTTAAGAATGATGGAGGCCACTGTTTTCTTGGGAACCTTCAACACTGCAGAAAAGTTTTGGTATCCTTCCCCCGATCTCTGCCTCGACACAATCATGTCTCGGAGCTCTAAGGACAATTCCTTCGACCTCATGGCTTGGTTTTTGATCTGACATGCACTGTCAACTGTGGGACCTTATATAGACAGGTGTGTGCCTTTCCAAATCATGTCCAATCAATTGAATTTCCCACAGGTGGACTCCAAATTAAGTTGTAGAAACATCTCAAGGATGATCAATGGAAACAGAATGACCTGAGCTCAATTTCAAGTCTCATAGCAAAGGGTCTTACGTAAATAAGGTAATTCTGTTTTTTATTTGTAATAATTTTGCTAACATTTCTAAAAACCTGTTTTTGATTTGTCATTAAGGGGTAATGTGTGTAGATGGCTGAGGATTTTTTTTTTAGAATAAGGCTGTAACCTAACAAAATGTGGAAAAAGTCAAGGGGTTTGAATACTTTCCGAAGGCACTGTACATACCAAGCTGGTGAGGCAGATTGTAGAAATCTGGTCTCAGATCTGTTAATGCTGTCTTATTAACTCCTAATGTATGATGGTTGTCATGCCATGTTACCATAGCAGGTGGCTTGGCTATACATAGGGGTTGCTATATACAGCAGCAGAAACAGATTAATGACATAGGTAGCATTTGGCTGATTGTCAGAACAGAAAGAGTGACACGTCAATGTACTTGAAGACTACTATAGAAATGGTTGACTGTTAAAGGAAAAACTGAAAGGAGAATATGATGTGGTTTGTGGTAACAAACAATGGTTGGCAAGGACTAATAAGTATGTTTGAAGTTCCCATAGGTAGTTCATCGGTTTTATTTTTGATTCAATTGGCATGTGTCTGTTTCCTGTCGATTCACACACCCTCTGGTACTGTGACCTTTACTGGGAAAAACACACACACACACACACACACACACACACACACACACACACACACACACACACACACACAAACCGAAGTAGAAAAGCTACCAAATATTGAAAGTTCCCATGTGTCTACTAACTCACTAGAACACTTTGAGAAGTGTTCACTAATGTGTTGGAAATATAAAATAGGCGCAACTTTTCCCTAATCCCTCTGAGCAATTCTAAAAATCTAGCAACAAGAAATAGCCTACATTAAACCAAAATCAATCTGATTATTAAGCTGGTCATTATTTTGTTATTGGCTTGGCCCTTTTTTAATAGGCCACACCAAACCAGAGTTAAACTATTTTGCGTATTTCATTCAAAATACAAGTAGATAGAATACAAGTAGGGCCGTGACGGTAATTGAATAACCGTTTAACTGACGGTTATGGATGAAGACCGTCGTGAACATAAAACAACCATCAAAACAGTTTAAATAGGCATAGATTAATTTTTTTGATTTTTTAAAACGTTTTATCAACTTTATTTTCATGTAGATAAACTTTACCTAATAGTGGGAGTGTTCACTAATGATTATAAGCAATTGTTTTGCTAACTTAGTCTGTCTACTAAACGTTCTACATCTCCTCCTCGTTCCAACTGATGATGCGAGGGGGTGTAGAGCGCTATAGGCTATGGCACTTCAGTAAAAACAAAGTTTTTTTATACAATGCACGTTTTCATTGTTTATACTAAACTAAATAAATAAATCGGTCTTCTTTTAAAAAAGGTTAGATGTGTCTGACTATTGATGAATTATTCAACAGCAGTCGACAAGGTTGTTCTGGCTATGAGGCCTATGACAGGTGCCCCCATGCAGTCTAGCTGTTTCGGCTACAGAAAAAAAAATAAACAGAAAATAAGTATCTCAAATACAAATACTCAAATGCACATGTATTTGAACCCAGGTCTGTGCAACACACAGTCACACAGCAGAGGGGGACAGAGCTCCACCACAACCTGTTGTGCTGCATCTCCCTCTAGCATGGAATAACAGAACCTGATAACGTCATAATTCACTCAAATTACAACGCCGCTTAAAATGACTGCTACACAGATCACAGTGTGATGAGTCTATGTGTGGGTGTGTACTGTACTGTCATGACTGCACTGAGAACTGACAGAGGGACTGGAGGGGGACTACGACTGGCATGCAGTTACTGTTAGAAAGGGGCCACACACTAACCTTTAAAGAGGCGATACGCATTTTATAACACAAACAAAAATAAGACCCCGAGTATATTCCTGCTCGGACAAGCCTTGAGAAAATTAAGAGAAATAACCAGATGGTTTCTCCATCAGAATGACGGACACCATAATAACACCAACAAAAGCAGTAGTTGCCCTTATGCGTTTAGGCTTCTCAAACAGACAGTGGCGTGTATTCATGGATGCCAAGGGAAGCCAGGCTTCCCCCCAAAACATTGGGAAAATATATCAATAATAATGTATCTTTCGTCTCTCTGCGTTTCACAGTGTTCGTTCAATTCGCAAGAGGCTGAATGTATCTTACCTGAGAAAGCATCCGAGCGAGCGAAACAGCGCCCCTCTGTCTCTGTATGTGTAGGCCATCTATCTGATGCTGTCTGGTCCAACGGAGTATGACATTGTTGCCGCCTGTAGCATTGAATGCAAGGGAAGCCAGTGAGCATTTGGCCTCCCTTGATAGAAAAAAAGTATAAAGCCAATAGTAAGCTCAACTGTGAATGGTCCTGGCGCACCAAAAAAAAGTGTAAATGGAAGCCAGTTTGGATTTGGCGTCCCTCCTATCAAATCGCATTGAGAGCATACGTCATTGACCGAAACAACTTGAATTGTTGCATTTCGTTGTGTTGTTGTCCTCCAATGGATAGCTAGCTAGATAAAATTGTCCCTTTCCTATATTAGCCACGGATAAAGATAGGGATTTGGACTTGTGGTTTTACTTAATTCTCTGTACTGACCAATGATCATAACTGTGATTTTGATCCAACCATTGATTCGTACATTGTGCCCCTGGCCTCAGAGGATGGAAGTTCAAAATGTAGCTAGAAGTAGAAGGCTAATGTTAACGAGCTAACGTTGCCAAAGAAAGGAAGCGAGCAAGCATGTTAACCAGGTAGCCTAGGACAACAAAAAATAAAAGTGTGTACGGTATGACAGAGTGATAGTTTCGTCAACATGAAAGAGAGGTGGATGGCATTGGCGTTTCTCTTCAAGTAGGGTGAGTCAACATGTTTTCTACTTGCACAAAGGAAAGCGCACGCACACACAGAAATCAGAACCATGGATATCATATTTAGCTTACGTTGATTGGACTAATATGCGTGCCAGTTATGGTTTTCATATACACATTTTCGTGAAAGTTATCTAATTTATAATAACATCTTCATATCTCAAAATCATTGTCATGTGGTTAATCACAAATCTATCCAAATCTAAATCTAAATGATCAACCTAAAAAGTAACTTCTATTGCCATTGACAACTATTTAAAAAACCTACATAAAGCAAACAAATAAAAACATTGCAGCCTGCAGGTAGAAAATATCCTGCTGAAAATAAATATCCTATAAATCATTTTAGCTATGCATGGCCTGTCTGCAACGAACTTGAAACATTGTATCAACTATTAAGTTGGGTCCAGCCCCGAAACTTGCAACATTGTATAAAATATTCTGGGCCCTCAGTTTCCTGTGCCAGTGAGCTCGGGACAGACACAGCTGTAGGCTATTTGCACAGTACCGGCACCTCAAATTCTCTACTGATTGAGCTCCTGTTCCTCTTATAGAATATTAGCTCAAAAGTATTGTGCACCTAAATATAAACAGTACCAGTACCCAAAATGAGTACCGGAACCTATTTCAGTCCAAGTCAAGCACTGCTAAGAAGTAATCAAGTAGGCCTGTTTTATGATGTTTCCACTGGATTAGAGCATGACATTTTTCCCTATCACACTGACTGGTTATTGAAAGGGAGAGAGCTGGAAAGATTTTTCAAATACATTAAGGAACTATTGTAATTCAACAGACTTTGTTTACTTGCTGTTTGAGGTGAATAAAACATCACTTTGAGAAGCTCCACAGGTCATGCATTAGTGGTGGTGGGTTAAGCCAATCAGAAATACTATCAGATCCACAAATGGGCACATAGGGAAAGGGGGATACCTAGTCAGTTGTCCAACTGAATGTATCCAACTGAAATGTGTCTTCCGCATTTAACCCAACCCCTCTGAATCAGAGAGGTACGGGGGGCTGCCTTAATTGACATCCTCGTCTTCGGCACCCGGGGAACAGTGGGTTAACTGCCTTGCTCAGGGGCAGAAAGACAGATTTTTACCTTGTCAGCTCTGGGATTCAATCCAGCAACCTTCCCGTTACAGGCCCAACGCTCTAACCACTAAATGCCTACATTTACACGCAGGCCAGGTAGCCTATAGGCCTACTTCTATGCGTGCGCGTCCTTACTCAACATTTACAGGTGCGCTCCAAACAAAAGACAATGACTAAATTGACAGAACTCGTAAATTAAATTAAATAAACCAAAACTTGTTTCTCACAAGTGTAGCATAGGTTGTATTCTCTGCAAACAATGTGTCCACTCTGACAATGAGAACAGGAAGACTGGAATAATATTACTGAACGCATTAAAATAAATTACCCTAACTAAAGTTACAAACATTGTAGATTAGAAATGATAAGAATTAACAGTAAATGTACTACTGGTGATATACTGTATGTAAATGGGAATCGATATACACTAACAATCTAACCCAAACAATACACACAATAAAGTTATGAAACAATGAATGTGCACAAATTGTCAGGAGAGCGCACATTCTGGAGAGAGAAATGGGTTGTGCATCTGGGCGCATAGTCAATCCGACGTCTGCATTGGCCATGCATCATTTACGCTGATATGGCCTCGGCAGAAGTCAGGGCATTCATACCTCTTGCGCTTTGCGGAGCAGAGCTGTTGTCAAGGAAGTGAGTTTGTGTTTATACAGGATGTACCGCCCCCACCTACCATCAACCAATCCATGCTGAGCTATACAGAGCCCTCCGCATTGTTACAAAATGTGGAAGGCGCATGGCAATGCTGTACGCAGCTCGATTTGGCCTCTGCATGCCTCTGTAGGCTCAGCAACTGCATCACACCCTCCATGTGGAGCCACTGACCACATTTTCTAATCAAGCATAAAATGAGCTTTTATTCTAGGTCATCCGCAATATATATTTGTTACTGCTCGACTAAAACAATCTCGGTCGACCAACAGCCTAATGACCAAACAATCGAACAGTCGACTTATTGGGGTCAGCCCTAGTTGTCATTGTATTAGACTAAGCAGAGGCGATTTGATGATGTTGAAATGTTGAAGTTGAAATGGTGCTAGAAGAGGGGAGGCAGCTCCTGTTTTCTTTGCGACTTCCGGTAACTCTCTGTGGTTCTAAATGAATAGTTGTTTAGTGGATGGAAACATTAACTTGCTCGACCATGCTGTAGGTCATGTAACTGTTGTTACATGCAATATGCATTGTGGACTTTGCCGGACAGTGGTTGCTCTCCAGTTTTGTGTTGAAACAAAGGTGTGGTTGAATTTATTCTGCCACCGTCTTCTTATTGTCTTCTTTAGGCCTAAATATCACAGTCACAAGGCATGAGAACTAACAAGATTTATAGAGAAAACCACGCAATTATCACAACACATAGGTTGTAATATGGCTTCATTTTTTTACCCAAGCACCACTACTGAAAAACGATACTGCACCTTAACAGTTAGGAGTGAGCTACAGGCATACTATAGTAAAGCAAATTAAATGGATACCATAGCTAATAAGCTGATAAGGAAATATATTTTTGACATAATTGTATACCATTTTTTTTTTTTTTTTACAGAATTGTAACTATGATTCTATTCCCATGGTGATATAATGATATAATTAAATATTTGATTCATGTGCATTACTATTTCTCAAACGGAGCTACAGTCATTACAGTAAGTGAAGTGGTACGATCCAGTACGAGGATCACCTGCACCCATATTGGGCATAACTGAAAAAAGACTTTGAGGACAGAGGACAATGACTACAGAGCAAGAACTGGAACCCCACTGGGATAATACCACAGCAAATATACTGACCATCATCACAAATATCCACACAGAACTGGCAGTTGAGCCTGAAAACACTACAGCAAACAGCACTGGACAAAATGGAGTTGCAAATGGAGTCACTACACTAGGACAAACAGAGAGATCCTAGACACAACCTAGACAAACACAAAGGTAAAACCCATGTCGTGTGATGAGCTACAACAGTTTCACATTACATTAGGTTGAAGGGAAAGGAACAACTGAAGTACTTTGGACATACATTCCAGTATATTCTATGACCACAGCACAGCCATGATTAAAAATGTCATAACACATGGCCTCTCGTATATTATTGTTTAAATAGATCTCCAGATGGACCGACAGCGGTGGCGACAACTTAAGAGACACAGGTTACCTAACGTTTGAGAGAGAAGGATGGCCTAAAGTGCAAGAATATGACAGATTTTTGAAATACTTGTTTACTGTGTATTTTTGTATTTTCAAAAAATGTGGCCAAAATCCACTACTTCTATTTGAAGTATTTGAAAGTGCTGAGCGATTAGTGCTTTTTGAGGCCGGTTCGGTTTTGGTTCGATTTTGAAAAATAATCCCCAAAAATTATTTTGGTTTAGATCATATTTTCTTAACATGAAATGCATTATGAAATAATGATGTTATAATGATGTTTTAACTTTTTAATGGAAATTTCAAAGCCAAAAATAGTGACGATTAAATTGCCAAAACATTGAAAATATTCCATTGTCTCTGTCAGGTACACATTGAGTACACATCAAGAGAAAAATAGGAAATGACTATGAAATAATACAATATTTCAGTTATTATTTTTCATGCCTTAAAGTAGTCATCTAATTTCTGTTCAGGCAGTAGCAGTCAGCCAGGCCATATAACATTACGTCTTCCCCATTCTGTACTGTCTTAAGTCATCCTATTTAGCTAGCCTGCCTAAGTATGCTGCAGAGCTGTCTGAAAACAATATTTTACTCGTTCTACAAAGTAGATAAGGCATACTTTCAAAAACTGTCTCTGTCCCTCTCATCGTTGTGAACATTCCTCTCTCATGCAGTCTGTGTGTATATAACCAAATGTAGCAGGCGTAAACTTTTAACTGTCCAGAGATCTGTATATAATGACGATATGCTCATGTCTCCGCCCTAACAAGGGAAATAGTTGTCCCAAAGACGGGAAGGTAGGTGACAAGCTTAGATCCAAAATAAGTACATAGAAATGTATTGGGCTTATTTTGGACATATTTTGGCAAGAGTGAAACTTCTCACTTCGCCTCTTCCTCTGATTTGATCAATGACAACTAAGACTCAGCGTCACACAGTGTTCTTGACTTGATTCCTCTCGTGAATGATTTGCAGTGGTGGAAAAGGTACCCAATTGTCATACTTGAGTAAAAGTAAAGATACCTTAATAGAAAATGACTCAAGTAAAAGTGAAAGTCACCCAGTACAATACTACTTGAGTAAAAGTATTTGGTTTTAAATATACTTAGGTATCAAAAGTAAATGTAATTGCTAAAATACACTTAAGTATCAAAAGTAAATGTATAAATCATTTCAAATTCCTTATATAAAGCAAACCAGACAGCATAATTTTCTTGTTTTTTTAAAACTTACGGATAGCCAGGGGCATGCTCCAACAGTCCGAAATAATTTACAAACAAAGATGTGTTTAGTGAGTCCGCCAGATCAGAGGCAGTAGAGATGACAAGAGATGTTCTCTTGATAAGTGTGTGAATTAAACCATTTTCCTGTTGTGCTATGCATTCAAAATGTAACGAGTACTTTTGGGTGTCAGGTAAAATGTATGGAGTAAAAAGTACATCATTTTCTTTAGGAATGTAGTGAAGTAAAAGTTGTCAAAAATATAAATAGTAAAGTACAAATACCCACAAAAACTACTTAAATAGTACTTTCAAGTATTTTTACTTAAGTACTCTACACCACTGATGATTTGATTTGCCTCTAGAGAAACAGGGCGTTGGGCTCACGCCCCCGGACTTTGGTCCTGTAACGGCGTTCCTCCTCCTCTTCATCCGAAGAGGAGGAGCAGGGATTAAACCAAGGCGCAGCGTAGTGAAATGACATGATTTATTAAACAAACAAAGACGAAAACGAACTATACTTGATAACTAATAAAACAACAAACGATGTAGACAGACCTGAAACGACGAACTTACATATAACGTGAAGAACGCAAATAACAGGAACAGACTACATGAAACGAACAAACCGCAAACAGTCCCGTATGGTGTAACATCGACACAGACACAGGAGACAACCACCCACAAACAAACATTGTGAACAGCCTACCTTAATATGACTCTCAATCAGAGGAAACGTCAAACACCTGCCTCTAATTGAGAGCCATACCAGGCAACCCAAAACCAACATAGAAACAGAAAACATAGAAATGCCCACCCAAACTCACATCCTGACCAACTAACACATAAAACTAACAGAAAACAGGTCAGGAACGTGACATAACCCCCCCCTCAAGGTGCGAACTCCGGGCGCACCAGCAGAAAGTCTAGGGGAGGGTCTGGGTGGGCATCTGACCACGGTGGTGGCTCAGGCTCTGGGCGAGGTCCCCACCCCACCATAGTCAATCCCAGCTTACGTCTACCCCCTATCATGACCACCCTCTTATTTCCCCCACCTAATTTAAGGGACAACACCAAGATAAAGGACAGCTCCGGGACCAGGTAGCTCAGGACAGAGAGGTAGCTCAGGACAGAGGGATAGATCAGGATAGAGAGGTAGCTCAGGATAGAAAGGTAGCTCAGGATAGAGGGGCAACTCCGGACTGAAGGGCAGCTCCGGACAGAGAGACAGCTCTGGACTGAGGGGCAGTTCTGGATTACTAACAGCTCATGGCTGACTGACGGCTCTGGACGCTCATGGCAGGCTGACGGCTCTGGACGCTCATGGCAGGCTGACGGCTCTGGACGCTCATGGCAGGCTGACGGCTCTGGACGCTCATGGCAGGCTGACGGCTCTGGACGCTCATGGAAGGCTGACGGCTCTGGACGCTCATGGAAGGCTGACGGCTCTGGACGCTCATGGAAGGCTGACGGCTTTGGCTGCTCATGGCTCGCTGACGGCTCTGGCTGCTCATGGCTCGCTGATGGCTCTGGCTGCTCATGGCTCGCTGGCGGCTCTGGCTGCTCATGGCTCGCTGGCGGCTCTGGCTGCTCATGGCTCGCTGGCGGCTCTGGCAGATCCTGTCTGGCTGGCGGCTCTGGCAGATCCTGTCTGGTTGGCGGCTCTGGCAGATCCTGTCTGGTTGGCGGCTCTGGCAGATCCTGTCTGACGGACGGCTCTAGCGGCTCCTGTCTGGCGGACGGCTCTAGCGGCTCCTGTCTGGCGGACGGCTCTGTAGGCTCATGGCAGACGGGCGGCTTTGCAGGCTCATGGCAGACGGGCGGCTTTGCAGGCTCATTGCAGACGGATGGCTCAGACGGCGCTGGGGAGACGGATGGCTCAGATGGCGCTGGGGAGACGGATGGCTCAGATGGCGCTGGGGAGACGGATGGCTCAGATGGCGCTGGGGAGACGGATGGCTCAGATGGCGCTGGGGAGACGGATGGCTCTGGCCGGATAAGGCGCACTGTAGACCTGGTGCGTGGTGCCGGAACTGGAGGCACCGGGCTAAGGACACGCACCTTCATGCTAGTGCGGGGAGCAGGGACAGGGCACACTGGACTCTCAAAGCGTACTCTATACCTGGTGCGTGGTACCGGCACTGGTGGCACCGGGCTGAGGGCACGCACCTCAGGACTAGTACGGGGAGAAGTGACAGTGTGTACAGGACTCAGGAGACGCACAGGTGGCTTAGTGCGTGGGGCCGGAACTGGAGGCACCGAACTGGATACACGCACTACAGGGAGAGTGCGTGGAGGAGGAACAGGGCTCTGGAAACGCACTGGTAGCCTAGTGCGTAGTGTAGGCACTGTAGGTACTAGGCTGGGGCGGGGAGGTGGCGCCGGAAATACCGGACCGTGCAGGCATACTGGCTCTCTTGAGCATTGAGCCTGCCCAACCTTACCTGGTTGAATGCTCCCGGTCGCCCGACCAGTGCGGGGAGGTGGAATAACCCGCACCGGGCTATGTAGGCGAACCGGGGAAACCATGCGTAAAGCAGGTGCCATGTATGCCGGCCCGAGAAGACGCACTGGAGACCAGACGCGTTGAGCCGGCCTCATGACACCTGGCTCAATGCCCAATCTAGCCCTACCAGTGCGGGGAGGTGGAATAACCCGCACCGGGCTATGCACACGTACAGGAGACACCCTGCGCTCTACTGCGTAACACGGTGTCTGCCCGTACTCCCGCTCTCCACGGTTAGCCTGGGAAGTGGGCGCAGGTCTCCTACCTGCCCTTGGCCCACTACCTCTTAGCCCCCCCCCAAGAAATTTTTGGGAATTACTCACGGGCTTTTCAGGCTTCCGTGCAAGACTCGTCCCCTCATAACGCCGGTTCCTCTCTCTCTTTTCCTCCGCTCTCCGAGTTGCCTCCAGCTGTTCCCATGGACGGTGATTCACTTTAGCCCATGGTCCTTCTCCGTTAAATATTTGCTCCCAACTCCACAAGTCCTGTATACCTGCCCGTTGCTCGAAATTACGCTGCTTGGTTCTGGATTGGTGGGTGGTTCTGTAACGGCATTCCTCCTCCTCTTCATCCGAAGAGGAGGAGCAGGGATTAAACCAAGGCGCAGCGTAGTGAAATGACATGATTTATTAAACAAACAAAACAGACGAAAACGAACTATACTTGATAACTAATAAAACAACAAACGATGTAGACAGACCTGAAACGACGAACTTACATATAACGTGAAGAACGCAAATAACAGGAACAGACTACATGAAACGAACAAACCGCAAACAGTCCCGTATGGTGTAACATCGACACAGACACAGGAGACAACCACCCACAAACAAACATTGTGAACAGCCTACCTTAATATGACTCTCAATCAGAGGAAACGTCAAACACCTGCCTCTAATTGAGAGCCATACCAGGCAACCCAAAACCAACATAGAAACAGAAAACATAGAAATGCCCACCCAAACTCACATCCTGACCAACTAACACATAAAACTAACAGAAAACAGGTCAGGAACGTGACAGGTCCGAACTTCAGCTTGCCTCCAGAAAAAATGCTGTGTGCCCGAACAACTGAAAAAACCCTCACAGAATTCAACCGAAACGTCAGAAAATGTCGTCAAAATATAGGCATAAACTCTACCGAACTGTTTCGGTTGGGATGCCTTAACTGACCTTTGATCTGGGAGCAGACAGAGATCTGGTCTTCTTGGTGTGACTGACATCAGGCCAGTCCTCAGCATCCCTCCTCAGGGCATCACCACCAGATCCATTGGTCTCAGCAGCACTGGAGAACACACAAATACAACCTGATTAGGTGTGCTTGCTGAAGGCACAACTCTAGATTTCTTACATACTTATTATTATTATTCCACTTGCTCTAGCGCTTCAACCTCTTGAGCTATTAACACTAAACCACCTTTAGAATGTGCAGACTGACCATATTCAGGTTGCTTGAGAAAATATACTTTATAAAGTACCAGTCAACAGTTTGAACACACCTGTACTCATTCAAGGGTTTTTCTGAATTTTTTACTATTTTCTACATTATAGAATAATAGTGAAGACATCAAAACTATGAAATAACACATATGGAATCATGCAGTAACCAAAAAAGTGTTAAATATATTTATATTTGAGATTCTTCAAAGTAGCCACCCTTTGCCTTGATGACAGCTTTGCACACTCTTGGCCTTCTCTCAACCAGCTTCAGCTGGAATGCTTTTCCAACAGTCTTGAAGGAGTTCCCACATATGCTGAGCACTTGTTGGCTGCTTTTCCATCACTCTGCGGCCCAAATCATCCCAAACCATCTCAATTTGGTTGAAGTCGGGTGTTTGTGGAGGCCAGGTCATCTGACCTCCACCAGCTATGGGCGGAGTTAGAAAGTTGGCTGTCAGAAGTATTACAATGGAAATGTACTTTTAATCCGTTTGTCTGCATATATCAAGACATGGCATATGAGGGTGCAGTGAGATACCTGATGGGTTGGACGATACCTTTCTCGTTAATCATCTTAAAAACATATAGTATATTTAAAAGCTGGAAATCAACCAATCTTCAGTCGTTAACGCAATGGAAAGGTCAAATGCATTATTATCTAAAAATAGAAAGTGTGTGGACGACAGAGAGAAACAAAATGGTGCAGTTTAAGGCCATGGGGGTGTGTGCTTGTGGGTCTGGGCATGTGTGATGTAGTTGATGTTTGTATGTTGTTGTCATTTGTATGTGTATGTTTTGTATTGTTTATAAAAGATCAAATTAAATATACAGTATATAAAAAAAATATGATCTCTGTTACAATAGACAGACATCGACAATGTCATGATGAAGTATTGCATGTAAAGGGAGTGAAGTTGAATGAGTGGCAGATGATCCATTGGAGTGATCCAATTCCAAATTCCATATTTTCACCTCAAGGGTGTTGAAAAAGCAGTCGGGTGTTTGTGGAGGCCAGATCATCTGGCCTCCACAAGCTATGGGCGGAGTTAGAAAGTTGTCATTCCTCTCTAAAATACAGTATACATTTGCTGTTTAGGAGAGACTGTCGAGCACTATAAAATCAGACATGTTCAATGTCTTCTACACACACAAACAACTACAAACAAACCCCATCGCCTCACTTTCAAGTTTCTACTGTGTCATCTGCAGTGCTTGGCCTGTCAATCATTCTGTCCATCCATCATCACACAGAGAAGACGAGCATGGTGTTTCTCTGGCTCAGAGGGAAGAGTGCTGATGCATGTAGACGGGTCATGTCATCTTCCAAGATCCTTCCCTGGCGACATGTATTACCTGACAGAAGCACAATGCCTTGCTTGTGTGGGCTTCATAAAGACTTCATATAAAGGCCCATAGACCGACATCTTCCTATCTAAGACATGATTTGGCTGCTGTTCAACTGGGCACACCTAAAGAGCAGGTGACAGGTGCACAGGCAGAAATAGAGGGAGAAAGTGAGGAGCGCCTCAGTGCAACTAGACAGGATGCTTTAAGAGTTCAGGATTTGCATAGAGGAATATTGGTTCACAGCCAGCCAACCCACCCAGTTTCCCTATTCAAATGATTTAATATACTGTAAGGCTCACCTTAAGGATTCAGACTATTCTTCACATTCTATTTGGGATTTTAAAGTTCTGCTCAAACGATGTGTTATGCCAACCTTAATCGTTAATAGAATCACATGCATACAGTTTATAGCCTAATTAAGGTTGACAACAAACTATACTAAGCAAAATCTTTGAAATTGTTGCATGTTCCGTTTATATTTTTGTTCAGTGTGTAGTAAGCGAAAATATAAACGCAACATGTTAAGTGTTGGTCCCATGTTTCATGAGCTGAAATAAAAGATCCCAGAAATGTTCAATATGCACAAGAAGTGTATTTCTCACGAATTTTGTGCACACATTTATTTACATTCCTGTTAGTGAGCATTTCTCCTTAGCCAAGATAATCCATCCACCTGACAGTTGTAGCATATCAAGAAGCTGATTAAACAGCATGATCATTACACAGGTGCACCTTGTGCTAGGGACAATAAAAGACAACTCTCAAATTTGTCACACAACACAATGCCACAGATGTCTCAAGTTGAGGGAGCGTGCAATTGACATGCTGACTGCAGGAATGTCGACCAGAGCTGTTGCCAGAGAATTGAATGTTAATTTCTCTACCAACGTCATTTTAGATAATTTGGCAGTACGTCCAAACAGCCTCACAACCTCAGACTAGATGTAACCACGCCAGCCCAGGACATCCACATCTGGCTTCTTCACTTGCAGGATGGTCTGAGACGAGCCACCCGGAAAGCTGATGAAACTTTGGGTTTGCACAACCGAAGAATTTCTGCAAACTGTCAGAAACCGTCTCAGGGAAGCTCATCTGCGTGCTCTTCGTCTTCACTATGGTCTTGACCAGACTGCAGTTTGGCATCGTAACTGACTTCAGTGGGCAAATGCTCACCTTCTATGGCCACTGAAGTGTGATCTTCAAGGAGGAATCCTGGTTTCAACTGTACTGTACAAGGCAGTTTGCTGATGTCAATGTTGTGAACAGAGTGCCCCATGGTGGCGGTGGGGTTATGGTCTGGGCAGGCATAACCTACGGACAACGGACACAATTGCATTTTATCGATGGCAATTTGAATGTACCAGAGATGCCATGATGAGATCCTGAGGTCCGTTGTCGTGTCATTCATCCGCCGCCATCACCTCATGTTTCAGCATGATAATGCACGGCTACGTTGCAAAGATCTGTATACAATTCCTGGAAGCTGAAAATGTCCCAGTTCTTCCATGGCCTGCATACTCACCAGACATGTCAGCCATTGAGCATGTTTGTGATGCCTTGGATCAATGTATATGACCGCCTGTTCCAGTTCCCGCCAATATCCAGCAACTTTGCATTCCACAGGCCACAATCACCAGCCTGATCAACTCTATGCGAAGGAGATGTGTCGCGCTTGCATGATGCAAATTGTGGTCGCACCAGACACTGACTGGTTTGTGATCCACGTCCCTACCTTTTACAGTATCTGTGACCAACAGATGCATATCTGTATTTCCAGTCATGTGAAATCCATAGATTAGGGACTAATGCATTTATTTTAATTGACTGATTTCCTTATGTGTAACATCTTTTAAATTGTTGCATGTTGTTTTTACATTTCTGTTCAGTGTAGTAGTAGGGGGGGAGACTGGTATTGACACACATGTGCAAGCATGCATGTATAATGTGAAGTTCTGTTGGAGTCTAGGAAGTTTCACCCAGAGCCTGAGGGGTGAAACATACCTGTGTACACATCCTTCACATAGCTCCTAGTAACTGTGTACAGTATGTGAGATAACCTTGCCACACTTTGGTAAAAGTAGACCTTATTGAAAAACATCTATTCGACTCAGTCTGTTTAACTCAAATGTTGGGCGGTGCTATAAAACATGAGAATTCTACTGAGTTAACTGCTATTATCTCTTGCTGATATGCCTTAATTGCAGGTAAACAAACTCTTATTTACACACCTCCCAGTAAACCAGTAAGGTCTGTTGACGGAAGCGTCGTTTCGAGATCCGGAAAACACATTGTGGAGCATACAAGAATGCTAGTGTACTGGGGTCAGTGAGTTGACATGACAGTTGGGATCAATAGTCAAATGGCTAAACGTGAACAATAGAAGGCAACGTAACATTCAGAGATGGGAGAAGGTACTGGGTCAGAAATATGAAGCACATATTGTTTTCACTATTGATTTAGCTACCATTGTAGAACTATGAAGAGGAAAGCGTGGACAGTGGTGGGAAAAGTACCCAATTTTTCTTCGTGCCCCTTCTCTGTGCTAAGGCATGAATATGTCCATAGACAGTCCTCCTTAGATACAGATAATGTAGCTACAATTCTGGCTAGACAGATGGCTGTGAAGAAGCTAAGCTATGCACAAGGACAGAATGGAGTGGGACGTGTCTCGAGTTGTGTCAAGACAAATTTGATTTTTAAATTGTGAAAAGGGGTTATGCTGATGCCAGGTTGCCTCTTGTCACACAACTGCTCTGAGCACGACGTGATAAGTTCAGTTAACACTCCACACTGGATTTTTAGACTAAACAGCATGAAGTGCTCTATATTTGGAAGTATCTTTACCTGTGTGGTTTTGGCAATGCTGACTGGATATTGTAATGGTATTTTATGTAGTTTTGAGTCTCACATATGGGATTAATGTCCTTTTTTTAATGTCATGGAGACATGTGTACTTAAAACCTTTCCCCTTCACCACTCCCCATTGAAGAGATAATGGTGGTTTCACTAGAAGGGGTTATGGGTTATGTGTAGATAATCCTCGAAGAAAACCAATGGTCCAGACCTCATGCCTCTATCATAATCCGCTCAAAAGTTATTGGAGTTTTTATCTTTGTAGGAAGGCCAAAATTCGGGTGACTAAATTCAGCTCATTGTCATGCTACTTTTGCGACACACGGAAACAACTTTGAAGACAACAACCACGAAATGCAAAATCTTCAAAAGTTGTTCAGAGAGACCTGCACTGCTATGTCAACAGGGCTCTGTGCTTATTAATGGATATATTAGGTTACAAAATCGGACTTTTTGGATATAATGTTAATGATATGTTAGAGAAAGACCCCACTGAACGATTCAGAACATGAATACTCATATTTGTCTTGGTAAAATAGATTTTATAACATAAGGAAGTTATTTATCACCAAAGCCTATATTAAATAGTCAAACATGGCAACTACCCTTGATACCCTGGAATTGACAAACACCAACAAAACAAACACTGCCTAAACCTCAACTCCATTGGTATCCTGGTTTGGCCCTCCTGCCTTTGAATGAACTCTTCTATGAAAAGGAGATGTTTACTCTTGCTGTTGATCCAGGCACTGAGGTGTATAGTTGGCACTGTTCAAATAAGGCGACCTGGTGTATTGGTGCCAATAAGAACAGATGTCAACCGCCACTTTCTAAAACGACAAACCACTTGATTGTTGTGTAATGTGCTATGCCGCTCATTCACCTGTTTGTTCATATTCAAATTTGCCACTAAATAAGGGTCAAAGTTTCATCACCACATAGCATACCTAAATAAAGCCATTGAGAACATAAATGTGTGTAAATACTGCATGTTTGGGCTACCCCCAGATGAGCATGCAAAGTGGATGGTTTGAACCAGTAGCTCTGCATCCTGTCTAGCGTGTTGTGTATGGTTTAACACCACAGGGACTGGACCTCTTGTGAGGTTGCTGGTTCTGAATCACCCCACCACCTTCGCAGCATTGCAGCTGAGGATTCGCCACTGTTGGGGGAACTATCAATATGATAGTCCAACTGTATGAAAGAAAAAGAGTTAATCAAATAGTTATCCACAGACTAACAATGATGTTGTTGCCTTAATGTCTGGTGCCTTAATGTCTGGGGCCAAGGAGGGACAATTTTGAATGGCAGGTCATGGTGAACAAATATGAAAGGTGATATGACAGGTATCATATCATTGGGAGGATTCCTATGATATCTACACAATATACTGCATCTACACATGATAATAGGGACCACACCAATCGTAAATTGGATATTTTAGGACTCCAATTATCAACTGATCCCACATAACCAGGGATCCAGACTGCAACCATAGTCGAATTTTGCAACCCTTTGACTTGGTTGTGAGGGTAAAATTTTACTGGTGCGATCTGCACATTCTACCTCAATCAAAATGTCCTACTTTTTGAATTATCCTCAAGATTCCTGTAATAAAAAAGTGTCTGCACTGCCGCCGTGCCTGTTTCGCTGGGGCCGGCTGCTGGAATTAACGAGCCTCTCTCTCTCTCGCCCCGAAAAAAAAACAAAACACTCTCCCTCCCGTGGCTGATGGCTCCCGCCCACGTCTCTCAAGCAGGCAGCACAGGTCCCCCTGTTGACTTTCTCTCAGCACACTATCAATGCATGTGGCTTTCCACATGTTTTCTGTATTTTCCTATTAGTTTGTGTGTCTTGCTCTCTGCAAAACACTAGTTAGTTGGTCTAAGGAAGCTGGCATGTGTAACGCTAATCGCTAACTAGCTAGCTAGCTGGCCAGCTCAATTCCATTTACCTAATGCACTGAGCTAGTGCAAAGCAAACGTTAACTCTAATGGATCCCACATACCAGTACAATTATTAAACGTTTGCGTGCCGGGGGTACTTAGCACCTCTGAACAGAGTGTCAGCAGTCAATCTCTTTTGTGTTCGACCACACCGACATTGAAGCCATCAGCTTTGTTAAAATACTCCAAAACAGAAATTGGCAGTAGAGTAGCATTCTTAAGATTAGTTTGGCAATGCTATTCTCTCTGTATTTTGCTTTGAAGCTTTCCGATGTTGGCTAACTAGCTAGCTAATGGGGCTAATGTTGCTTTTGTTGTAGAAAGCCCTTGTTGATACTAGCCAGATGGCCACAGCAAGATGACGAAGAAACAATTTAATTCACTCTCCATAATCCCATAGTGCCAGCCCATAGACAGTTTTTTTTAGCTCGCTAGCTAACGTTAGCTAAACCGTTAGCGTGTCATTCGCTACCTAGCACAACACTTTTTTCCTTTTTGCTGTCACTCCTGTCAGCCCCACATGGAGATTTGTGCTCTATTATTGGCTCAAAGCCAAGTTATCGGCCACTGAGGACCATTGCGATTCTACAAGTAGAAACGTCTCGTTTGTCGGTACGCAGCAGGAACGTATTTTGTTCTAGCAAGAGAAGGAACAGCCTCCTACTGTGATACTTAAGTACTTATCGACAATCAGATTGTCAATATGCTTCATGCTTAATTAGGGTTGCACATTTTGGGGAATATTCAGAGGTGGAAACTTTCCCTGGGAATTAACGAAACTATTTAGTTACGAATTGAACTTGAATTAAATGAGTTGACTCTTCACATGGGATGATTTCACTGAACAACAAAAGAAAGGGAATATTGAATGATCCATTGCATCTACCAAAAACGTTTTCAACATACATCTGTAAAATGATAGTCTAGAAACTAAAGCTTTGGTTGTCTTCCTCTCAGGCTTCCATGTCTTCTCCCAGGACCTCCTCAATGTCTACCTCTTGAACATCAGACTCTGAGGCCTCATCTTCACTGTCACTTTCCAACCTTGTTGAGGATGGCTCGTTGTCAGGCTCAAAAAGCCTCAAATTTGCCCTGATGGCCACCAATTTTTCAACCCTTGTATTGGTCAGCCTGTTGTGTACTTTGCTGTGTGTGTTCCCAAACAAGGACCAGTTGCGCTCTGAGGTGGCTGATATTGGTGGGATTTGGAGGCAACAGGGGAAAGAGCCTCAGATCCACAAAGTCCCTTCCACCAGGTGGCTGATGAGATATGTTGGCACGACTGCCATATGGCATCTCCATCCCAAAGCCCTTGCTTGGAAGTGTACTTCGCCAGACTGCCAAGAACCTTGCCCTCATCCAGTCCAAGGTGGCGAGACACAGTAGTGATGACACCATAGGCCTTATTGATCTCTGCACCAGACAAGATGCTCTTGCCAGCATACTTGGGGTCCAACATGTACGCTGCGGCGTGTATGGGTTTCAGGCAGAAGTCTTCACGTTTTTTTAATGTATTTCAGAACTGCAGTTTCTTCTACTTGGAGCAACAGTGAAGTGGGCAGGGCAGTACGGATTTCTTGCCTTACATCTGTAAGCAGAATCTGAACATCAGACAGGATGGCATTGTCTCCCTCAATCCATGCAATGGCTACTACTATAGGTTTCAGGAGTTCCAGGCTGCTTACCACTCTCTCTCAAAATACATCACCCAGGAGGATCCTCTTGATGGGGCTGTCCATATCGGCAGACTGTGATATGGCCATTTCTTGGAGAGACTCCTTCCCCTCCAGGAGTCTGTCAAACATGATGACAACACCACCCCAACTGGTGTTGCTGGGCAGCTTCAATGTGGTGCTCTTATTCTTATCACTTTGCTTGGTGAGGTAGATTTCTGCTATATCTTGATGACCCTTCACATACCTAACCATTTCCTTGGCTCTATTGTAGAGCGTATCCATTGTTTTCAGTGCCATGATGTCCTTGAGGAGCAGATTCAATGCATGAGCAGCACAGCCAATGGGTGTGATGTGAGGGTAGGACTTCTCCACTTTAGACCAAGCAGCCTTCATGTTCGCAGCATTGTCTGTCACCCGTGCAAATACCTTCCATGGTCCAAGGTCATATATGACTGCCTTCAGCTCATCTGCAATGTAGAGACCGGTGTGTCTGTTGTCCCTTATGTCTGTGCTCTTGTAGAATACTGGTTGAGGGGTGGAGATTATGTAGTTAATTATTCCTTGCCCACGAACATTCGACCACCCATCAGAGATGATTGCAATACGGTCTGCTTCTCTATAATTTGCTTGACCTTCACTTGAACTTTGTTGAACTCTGCATCCAGCAAATGAGTAGATAAATCATGTCTGGTGGAGGGGTGTATGCTGGGCGAAGAACATTCATAAATCTCTTCCAATACACATTGCTTGTGAGCAACAGAGGTGAACCAGTTGCGTACACAGCTCGAGCAAGACATTCATCAGCATTTATCTGACTACGTTCCTCCATTGAGTCAGAAAAACTTCTGGTTCCAGGAGGACCATGAGCTGTTGCTATCGATAAGGTGTCTGATTCAAAATGTTCACCTCAAATAGAAGTAAAGGGACTTTTGTCAGAGGTTGCTTGCTGTGAGTGTTGAGGGAACTTTATGGACATGGCCAGATGATTCTGCATCATTTTTGCATTCTTCACATATGATTTGGCACAGTATTTGCAAATGTACACAGCTTTTCCTTCTACATTAGCTGCAGTGAAATGTCTCCACACATCCGATAGTGTCCGTGGCATTTCCTGTAAAGATTAGAAAAAAATTGTTAAGCAGTTAGATTTAAGCATGTAGTTCTTGGCTCAGACAGTGTAGAAGTGTGGGCTCAATAGCATCTCAGTAGTGTGCAAGATCTTGAGAATCAGCTGTATATGTGATGGAAGAGTGCACTGCACATGTGATGGAAGAATGCACTGTGCATGCAGAGTGTTGCAATTCCATTGAATTGGGGATAGTTTAACCAAAATATGCCACAAGACCTAGAATTGCCTTATGTGTATCCCACAAAGAAAGTTAACTGTTATAAGCTAAAATTCCCAAAATTACCGGGCTAACTTCCCAAGCCTGCTAAAGCCCGCTAAAACCCACATGGTACTAATAACTAATTAGCAGAAATTGTTAACAAGTTAGAAATTATTTAAACACACTTTGCTGTAGGCTACTATTTACTAGTTAACAAAAAATCATGTATGTCATGTAAAATATATTCACCTCACACAGTATTGTAATCAAAACTTACCAGAAAGCATGTAGTTCTTGGCTCAGACAGTGTAGAAGTGTGGGCTCAATAGCATCTCAGTAGTGTGCAAGATCTTGAGAATCAGCTGTATATGTGATGGAAGAGTGCACTGCACATGTGATGGAAGAATGCACTGTGCATGCAGAGTGTTGCAATTCCATTGAATTGGGGATAGTTTAACCAAAATATGCCACAAGACCTAGAATTGCCTTATGTGTATCCCACAAAGAAAGTTAACTGTTATAAGCTAAAATTCCCAAAATTACCGGGCTAACTTCCCATGGAAAATTTCCGGAAAAATTCCAGAAATTTACCGGAAAGTTTCCGACCTTTGCAACCCTATGCTTAATAGAGGTTGCAAATTGCATTCTGTGTGGTGTAGATCAGCATGTTGTTTGTGGAACAGTATGTTCTGAATCAGAGAGCCTATTCTGTAATATTTGTCTAAATGTAACATCTATTAAAATGTAATTCAGGTCCCCTGGGAAACACTGACCAACACTTCGGTTCCTACCTTGTCATAACCCCTACCTGGCTTTTTCCTTTCTTGTCATGCAAAACACCAACCATAGCATTAGAATAATTATTATTTAGAAGCAACCAGTTGTCCACATTATAGAAAGGAGGGTCTCAGCTTTCTGTAGGTATTTGTTTCTCAATGCTAAATACTGAGCTCAAAACACACTGTTTTACAAATAAATATCTGATATGGATTTAAAATATGGAGCGTGTGAAATGTGCATCGGTCATCGCAAGTGCACTAGGTCTCATTGCAAAGTATTTTTTAGGACATTACATTTATTGATTAATACATTGTTACTAGCAGTAGGTTTTATATGTAGAGTTAGTGACCTAATGTGTTTTGAGCCCTATTTTGAAAGTAGCCTAAAATAGAACAAAAATAGCCTACTTGTCAACCTTAAATTCATGACAATCACTGGATTATCTTATTTATTGAATTCCAACTGAGTAGTCCCCTTCTTAATAAAGCATTGTGAATGACTTTATAATCACATAATAAGATGATTATTCATATTTTTTTTTCTATTGTGTTACACTGCAGAACGATGAAACCTTACCTCTGTGTGTACTGGCATTGATACCCAGGGTCGCAAGTTTGACACTAGCTACAGCCAACCACTAAATATTACACATTTTAAAAAGCTACAGCACAAACGGGATAAACCCTACAGATGTATGCAATGTTATACTCTATCATGAACCATAATGATAACTATCCAGTCAATTACTGTAGCTAGCAGCAGTAGGTAGCTTAGCGGTTAGAGTGTTGTGCCAGTAGGCTAACCGAAAGGTCGTGGTTGAAGACCCAAGCCAACAAGGTGAAAAATCTGTCGTTGTGTCCTTGAACAAGGCACTTAACCCTAAATTGATTAAGGGGCGCCGTACTACTATGTCGGACCCTGTAAAACAACACGTTTCAATGCACCTATCCGGTGTATGTAACAAAACAATAACATATATATTTTTAAGCCTAATTGTTTCCACTGTTTAGAGATGCGGGCAACAAATAGAACAAAAGTGTGAATTAATTTCAAGTCATGCACAAAATAAATAAAGTATGCTATTCAAAGTCTGTGGACTTTAGTAGAGCATTATAATGGTAACGTTATCACGACCATTAGTTCAAATTGCAAACTACGACAGGTGTCATTCCACCAAACCAGTATGTTGTTTCAACAAGAAAAGCCTGGAACTATTTCAAGTATTTGGCATAGCCTACCCGACGACTACTTGCTTCTCTTCATCTTTGTTGGGTTTCCTCTTTTTCTTGAATTTGAAGAGTTTAAAAATGTTACGTCCACCGTTATCTTTCTCCACCGAGTCGGTTAAATTGGCTTCGCTTTTAGAAAACAAGCTTTTGAATGACTTTTTGGAACTACTCTTTTTCGCCATCTTTATGTGTATTCCGGACACGAGGTCGAGATCTGGCAAAACACCGAATTGTCACGAATCTTGACATGGAAAACACAAGCTTAGGTGAACCTGCTGACAGCAAGATGACAGCTGATCCTCGCGCTTCACTTTCTCCGGTTCCACGCGCAGTCGCGCACAGGTGAGTGACAACACCGGGAGTCTGTGTATTGAGTGTAGGTTTGACTCCCGGAGTTGTACATCGTTCTGGTGTGTGTATCGACGGAAAGTAACACTATAACAATGTTGCCGACTTCAGCCCAAAAATTGTTTCCTGTCAATTAAAGCATATGTATAATCTGTATGAACTTTTTACCTGTCGTATAGTCAAATGTGTCCCTCACTATCAAATACATGTTTGAATCTAACTTTTGTCTGAACCGCACCATATTGCTGCTCTACCCAATACACAGACTCCCGATGTTGTGGCCCAACGCTAGCCCTTGTGATGCGTTGGCCAAGCATTTTAACGAAATCCACATACCTGCAGATGCGTAAATCGCTCAAATATAGACACAAGCAGAGCCAGACTATTGATAGACAGATTTCCAGACAAATATAACAGCTCATTGAACAGCTCATTGATGCTTTTTGGCTAGATAATCTGACGTCTGTGCGTTCAAGACAACTGGGAGCTCAGGAAAAAAACGGAGCTCCGACTGGGAAAAATCGGTTTGAATGATCATCCAACTGGAAGTTGGGGAAACCGCTCGAGTCGAACAAAATAGAATATAGTTTTGCGGATACAGTTAGGAATTACCCAATTTCATGTGTACAACTTCTAAAGACCTGCAACACTACACTGAGAGCAGGGCCGGATTACCGAACAGGTACACAGGAGGCCTGGAGGCCGAGGGCCGGTCTGATAGCATATGAACACGTCATAAACGATGGCAAGATGTGAAGAATAGCAGGAAATTAGCTGTAAAACGGCAACATTTTCTGTCAGCCTCATGGTAAATCGTGAACAATAGCATGAGATGAGCTATAAAACAGCACACATGGTATAAAGTGTAGAATTAAAGGAAATTAGCTTTAAAACTGCAACATTTTCTCTGCACCATGGCAAAATGTGTTGAAATGCAGGAAGTTAGCAGTTCTCCGTCTAGCCCACACAGCACAGCTGGTAGGGGAAACCACTCAAGTCGCACAAAATGGAATATAGTAACTTGGAATTACACAATTCCATGTGTACAACATCTAAAGACCTGCATCTCTATACTGCGAGCTTTGACGTTTCTCTAAGAGGACATCACATTTGGGTGTTTTTGGAGCCGTTGTTCGTTTTCTTCCATAGCCTCCATCCTGCAGAATGAGCAGTGAGGAAGTCTATTGCAGCCGAGTAGGCACCCAATCAGACTGATTGGATTTTTTTTTTAATGCTCTCTACTTGTCAGTGTTCCAAACGGGACATTATTTGTATTTTTACCCAAACATGCAAACACCATCAGATATAATTCATAGCAAGCAGTGCACTGGAATGACATTCAGATCAACTGGAAGGACATTCACTCTCATGGGATGGGTGGCCAAACATAACTAACTGAAAGCCACACTTCCAATAAGCCACAAATACCACTGGGCACACCACATCATTTCAACGTGGAGAATTGGGTCATATTTGGTTGAGACGTTGATCAATGAGATTTCAACCTTTGTTCACCCACTCGAAAAGACAGCTAGAAGTTTGTTCAATTCTCATTGTGTTATCACTATGATTTCAACCATCGAAAAGCACAACCAAATTACAGAGGAAAAACAATGCCAGGTTTTTGGCATAGTTGTCATCTAAGTGTGTTATCACTACGCTTTCAACTATTTAAAAGTTCAAATGGGAATACAATGCCAGATATTTTGGGATTTATACAACAATTTAATGTGCTATCACTATGCTTCATCTAATGGCACAACCAAATTACCTGGATTGTAGTTGAGATTACATTAAAATGACATAGTGCAAGTGTTCCATGCTGTTCAAGATTCTTCGCAGATTATTATAATAATTAAGGAGATCTCCACAGACCTGCAACCTTTGCATGTTATCTTGAACATGTTGAACCTACTCATTCAAGGGGTTTCCTTCATTTTCACTATTTTCTACATTGTAGAATAATAGTGAAGGCATCAAAACTATGAAATAAAACGTGGAATCATGTAGTAACCAAAAAAAGTGTTAAACAAATAAAAAATATATTTTATATTTGAGATTCTTCAAAGTAGCCACCCTTTGCCTTGATGACAGCTTTGCACACTGTTGGCATTCTCTCAACCAGCTTCATGGATGCTTTCCCAACAGTCTGGAAGGAGTTCCCACATATACTGAGCACTTGTTGGCTGCTTTTCCTTCACTCTGCGGTCCAACTCATCCCAAACCATCTCAGTTGGGTTGAGGTCGGGTGATTGTAGAGGCCAGGTCATCTGATGCAGCACTCCATCACTCTCCTTCTTGGTCAAATAGCCCTTATACAGCCTGGAGGTGTGTTTTGGGTTATTGTCCTGTTGAAAAACAAATGATAGTCCCACTAAGCGCAAACAAGATGGTATGGCGTATCGCTGCAGAATGCTGTGGTAGCCATGCTGGTTAAGTGTGCCTTGAATTCTAAATAAATCACAGACAGTGTCACCAGCAAAGCACCCCCACACCATAACACATCCTCCTCCATGCTTCACAGTGGGAACCACACTTGCAAAGATCCTCCATTCATCTACTTTGTGTGTCATAAAGACACAGCGGTTGAAACCAAAAATCTCAAATTTGGACTCATCAGACCAAAGGACAGATTTTTTACATCAGCCGATGTCACAAAGTGCTGTACAGAAACCCAGCCTAAAACCCCAAACAGCAAGCAATGCAGATGTAGAAGGACGGTGGCTAGGAAAAACTCCCTAGAAAGGCCGGAAACTAGGAATAAACATAAAGAGGAACTAGGCTCTGAGGGGTGGCCAGTCTTCTTCTGGCTGTGCTGGGTGGAGATTATAACAGAACATGGCCAAGATGTTCAAACATTCATAGATGATCAGCAAGGTCAAATAATAATAATCACAGTGGTTGTAGAGGGTGCAACAGGTCACAGTGGTTGTAGAGGGTGCAACAAGTCAGCACCTCAGGAGTAAATGTCAGTTGGCTTTTCATAGCCGATCATTCAGAGTTAGAGACAGCAGGTGCGGAAGAGAGAGAGTCCAAAACAGCAGGTCCGGGACAAGGTAGCACATCCAGTGAACAGGTCAGGGTTCCATAGCCGCAGGCAGAACAGTTGAAACTGGAGCAGCAGCATGACCAGGTGGACTGGGGACAGCAAGGAGTCATCAGGCCAGGTAGTCCTGAGGCATGGTCCTAGGGCTCAAGTCCTCCGAGAGAAGAGAGAGAGAAAGAGAGAGAGAAGGAGAAAGAAAAAGAGAGGGAGAATTAGAGGGAGAATACCTAAATTCACACAGGACACCGGATAAGACAGGAGAAATACTCCAGATTTAACAGACTGACCCTAGCCCCCCGATACATAAACTATTGCAGCATAAATACTGGAGGCTGAGACAGGAGCACCATTGTGAGAAGTGATAATCTTCTATTTGTAATAATAACAATAATAAGTGATGAGTAGGACTATTATAGGCGTAGGCAACAGATCTGGATGAAATGACATGTTAAGCAAAAGGTGCTGAAAGGACTGTGCCAGGATCAGACAATGATGTTAATTAAAGAAGTTGAACCAACTTGTGGTGGTGACAGATAGTTGAAGGCAGGGGCAAAACTTTGGTTTTAGAAGTTGGGGACACATAACCTGGTGGGGGGTCTCGGGGTCCTCCCCCAGATTTTTGGCTGGCATCAGAAGCTAATTTCCTGCATTTCTACACAATCCAATGGCCCTTCTAGCCGTCTCTATTTAGAACAACAGAAAGTAAGCAAGCTAGGTAAGAGGTCATTATTACATATGTTTAAGTGATTGATAAGACTGAACTACATCAAAGGTAATTCAATAGTCAATATTGTTGCACCTTTAACTAATAGCCTAATAAATCTTTAAACAAATCAAGTACAACGACTTTTGACGGTCTTTATTAAGACATCCTCTATATCAAATTCTAGCCAGACTGCCCAGCCTGCCCAAGCCACCTGCACACCTGACCCCCACCAGTCTAGTCAATTCCTCAACTCTGTCAACTCTTTTTTTTACAAGGGAAAGGTTTGGAATAAAAAAAACACATACAACTGCACATACACATTAACATACAGAAACACCACATCCTCCATATAATTACTCCCATAGGCCTAATAGTATTGTAGAGCTCTTTTTACTTTTACACCAAATATAGCTGGGTCACCCCGTCCTGCCCCTAGGGGTCCACCACCCTGCAACGCCCCAATGCAACACACCCAACTCAGCTTTAAGATCTTAATGAAACATTATTGGTTTTGGGTGTGTTGGGCCAAGACCAGAGTGACAACCCACAGGACGGTAGACCCCCAGGGCCAGGACTGAGCCACCCAGCAGTTAGGGATTGCCTAAATAGGTATCTTCCCTGACAGCATGTTTTCAATACAGACTCCTTTTGTCATACTGTATTCCATATAAGACCTTATGAAAGTTGCCCAGTTTACCCTTAATCTTGTAATAAATAATATTGTGATACATAACTTGACATTTCTGCCATCCATTGTGACATTGTGGAAGGATAACCAACATTCCAATTAATGGCAATGCATTTCTTAGATGCTAGGTTACACAGTTTCGTTTGATAACAGTCTCCAGTATCACCATTTACAAGAAAAGCAAAACAGGGAAAAGGGAGAATCTGTAGACATGCTGAGATAAAAGACATACTCTGCTCAAATTCAGCCAGCCTTCACAAGACCACAACAAATACAGAGCATTCGGTAAGTATTCAGACCCCTTCACTTTTTCCACATTTTGTTACGTTACAGCCTTGTTCATCAATCTACACACAATACCCAATAATGACGAAGCAAAAATAAAACATTTTCACATTTATTACAAAAAAACTGAGTATTCAGACCCTTTGCTATGAGACTCGAAATAGAGTTCAGGTGCATCCTATTTCCATTGATCATCTTTGAGATGTTTCTACAGTTTGATTGGAGTCCACCTGGGGTCAATTCAATTGATTGGACATGATTTGGAAAGGCTGTCTATATAAGGTCCCACAGTTGACAGTGCATGTCAGAGCAAAAACCAAGCCATGAGGTCGAAGGAATTGTCAGTAGAGTTCCGAGACAGGATTGTGTTGAAGCACAGATCTGGGGAAAGATACCAAACAAATTCTCCAGCATTGAAGGTCCCCAAGAACACATTGGCCTCCATCATTCTTAAATGGAAGAAGTTTGGAACCACCAAGACTGATCCTAGAACTGGCCCCCCGGCCAAACTGACCAATCAAGGGAGAAGGGCCTTGCTCAGGGAGGTGACCAAGAACCTGATGGTCACTCTGACAAAGCTCCAGAGTTCCTCTGTGGAGATGGGAGAACCTTCCAAAAGGACAACCATCTCTGCAGCACTACAGCAATCAGGCCTTTATGGTAGAGTGGCCAGACGGAAGCCACTCCTCAGTAGAAGGCACACGACAGCCCTCTTAGAGTTTGCCAAAAGGTACCTAAAGGACTCTGACCATGATAAACAAAATTATCTGGTCTGATGAAACCAAGATTGAACCCTTTGGCCTGAATGCCAAGCGTCATGTCTGGAGGAAACCAGGCACCGCTCACCACTTGGCCAATACCATCCCTATGGTGAAGCATGGTGGTGGCAGCATCATGCTGTGGGGATGTTCTTCAGTGGCAGGGACTGGGAGACTAGTCAGGATTGAGGGAAAGATGAATGGAGCAAAGTACAGATGAAAATCTGCTCCAGAGCGCTCAGGACCTCAGACTGGGGCAAAGGTTCACCTTCCAACAGGACAAAGACTCTAAGCACACAGACAGGACAATGCAGGAAGGGCTTCGGGACAAGTCTCTGAATGTCCTTGAGTGGCCCAGCCAGAGCCTGGACTTGAACCCGATCGAACATCTCTAGAAGGACCTCAAAATAGCTGTGCCATCCAACCTCACAGAGCTTGAGAGCATCTACAGAGAAGAATGGGAGAAACTCCCCAAATACAGGTGTGCCAAGCTTGTAGCGTCATACCCAAGAAGACACAAGTCTGTAATCGCTGTCAAAGGTGCTTCAAATATTTGTTTTTTTTGTATTATTACATTTCTAAAAAACAGTTTATGCTTTGTCATTATGGGTTATTGTGTGTAGATTTATGAGGGGGAAAAACAATTTAATAAATTTGAGAATAAGGCTGAAAAGTAACAATGTGGAAAAAGTGAAGGGGTCTGAATACTTTCCGAATGCACTGTATGTTAATGATATGTGACCCATTGATTCTTGAAGAATGTATGAACGCCTCATGAGCTTAGTTCAACTGTCGTACCCCATCAGAACCCAAAATATTGGCTTGTTTTACCCAAAATATAACCTTGTTTTAGTCAAATGTTTTTATACAAAATAAATGTAAAAAAACATTGTTAACTATTATGGTTAAAACTATTATTTTAATATTGTTGATGGTAAGGCCTTGCATCCATAGCTCTGTCCATAAATTGAAAGTGGTTACATTTCCCCAACCCCATCACTCAGCTTTTTACCAAAACGGGAGGGGTGTGTGCTTTGTTATTGTTACAACTACCGATTACAGCTTTAATAAAAAAATAATACAATAAATGAATTACAAGGCCACTGACTAGCAAGGAATTGTATAGATTAATCTATTAAATTGCTCATCATTACCTGATTCTTCCTCCTCAGTGACTGGCCCAAAAGCTTGCACTGGTCTGGCCCTTGGAGCTGAACAAATAATTCATAATACGGGTTTTTGGTTAAAAATAATTGCTGGAGTTTTGACACTCCTTTTGTTAAATATTTATTTTCTTCAGAGACAGACAACTCATAAAAGTCTCGCACAAGCATGGTTTACTTGCGCACATATAGAACACAAGCAAAACTTGTGCTCCATATGGTGAAGTGATTTGTCACCTGAGGAAAGGCACCTGCGCCCATCTCAGTGAACGAATCCATTACGGAGGCTAAAAAGGTGTGATGCAATTGCGGAGCCTCCAAAGGCATGCAGAGACCAAATTGAGGTCTATACCACATCGCAATGCGACTTCCAAATTTTCGAACAATGAGGAGGACTATGTATAGCTTCGCATTGACATGATTGGTTGACGGTAGGTGGAGGCGATACATCCTGTATAAACACATACTTACTTCCTTGACAACAGCTCTGCACTGCTCCGCGACTTACAATAAATATGAATGCCCTGACTTCTGCTGAGGCCATATGACTGTAAATGCTGCATGGTTAATGACGATGTCGGATTGACTATGTGCCCAGATGCACAACGCACTTCTCTCTCCAGAATGCGCTCTCCCGCCAATGTGTGCACATTCATTGTTTCATAACTTCATTGTGTGAATTGTTTGCTTTTGATTCTTAGTGTATATCAATTCCCCATTACATGTATCACTAGTAGTACATTGCACGTCCTTACTCAACATTGACAAGAGCGCTCCAAACAAAAGACGATGACTAAATTGACAGAACTCGTAAATTAAATTAAATAAACCAAAACTTGTTTCTCACAAGTGTAGCATAAGTTGTAAACTCTGCAAACAATGTGTCCACTCTCGACAATGAGAACAGGAAGACTGGAATAATATTGAATGCAATAAAATAAATGACCATAACCAAAGTTACAAACATTGTAGATTAGTTATAAAAAAGAGAGAAAATTGTGCCATCTGGTTTCCTTAATATAAGGCATTTAAAATTATTTATGCTTTTACTTTTGATACTTAAGTACATTTTAGCAATTGAGTACTCTTTCCACCACTGCCAGAATATTTTATACAATGTTACAAGTTCACTAGTGCAAGCTTTGTGTAGCCAATGTGATGTATAGGATATCATTTTTTTTATCAGGTTATTTTCTACCTGAAGGCTGCAATGTTTATATGTGTTGGCTTTATGTAGACAATTTGTACATAGTTGGCAATGGCAATAGAAGTTACTTTTTAGATCTGAATAATTTTCGTTTAGATTTGCATAGAATTTTGATTAATCACATGACAATGATTTTGCAAACAATTTGGGATTTTGTAATCTGGTTCAGGGAAGTGAACTTGCAGGAAAGTGTGCATATCTCCAAGTTCAGCTCAGACCTTGCATATGCACAACTTCTAGTGGTTGATCAATTGTATTGCAAGCAAATACTGTTCTTATGGGGAAATGGAGGTGTTATATGCACAGGGAATTATAATAATAAAAACATTTTAAACGTGGGCCTAATGATAAAACAGATGCATTTGCTGTTGGTAAGGAGATCACATAGCAGTATGTAGCCTAATATGTTTCTTTTACATTTATTATATAGTTCTAAATCTTAATGATATATTGCAGGACATCTCAGCTAGCACATTTGGTTCATTGGAAGTTGCAGGAACGTATGTTTTTGGTTTCCCATTGGTTCTGGGAATGAAGCCATAAGTTTCCTGACTGGTAAAATTGAACTAAAAACGTTCTGAGAACGGAAGTGAAAATTTCACCTGTTCTGGGAACGTTCATTTTGAGGTTCTGAGAATGTTTTATTTACTATGGTTCCATGAAAGTTTTCCTGCGAGATTTTATTCATGTTCTGAGAACAGAAAATATAGGTTATTTGAAGGTAATGAAATATCGTTATGAAAACATGTTTTATAAAAAAAAAAAATTAACTTTAAAGCTTTAAACTCCAAGCACAGATATGATATATGGGCTGTGTTTACACAGGCACCCCAACTCTGATATTTTTTCACTCATTGGTCTTTTGACCAATCCGATCAGCTCTGAAAAGAGCTGATGTTAAAATATCTGATGTGATTTCTTAAAAGACCAATGGGTAGGCGAAAAAAAATCTGAATTGGGCTGGCTGTGTAAACACAGCCATGGAAATGAATTTGCTTTGGCATTAATCAAGCAAACACAATTATTTTTAATTGTGGACTCCAACCTAGGATCTTCTGTTTGCTATCCATGGAATTAGTCCACTACATTTACATTTACATTTAAGTCATTTAGCAGACGCTCTTATCCAGAGCGACTTACAAATTGGTGCATTCACCTTATAATATCCAGTGGAACAACCACTTTACAATAGTGCATCTAACTCTTTTAAGGGGGGGGGGGGGTTAGAAGGATTACTTTATCCTATCCTAGGTATTCCTTAAAGAGGTGGGGTTTCAGGTGTCTCCGGAAGGTGGTGATTGACTCCGCTGACCTGGCGTCGTGAGGGAGTTTGTTCCACCATTGGGGTGCCAGAGCAGCGAACAGTTTTGACTGGGCTGAGCGGGAACTGTACTTCCTCAGAGGTAGGGAGGCGAGCAGGCCAGAGTTGGATGAACGCAGTGCCCTTGTTTGGGTGTAGGGCCTGATCAGAGCCTGAAGGTACGGAGGTGCCGTTCCCCTCACAGCTCCGTAGGCAAGCACCATGGTCTTGTAGCGGATGCGAGCTTCAACTGGAAGCCAGTGGAGAGAGCGGAGGAGCGGGGTGACGTGAGAGAACTTGGGAAAGTTGAACACCAGACGGGCTGCGGCGTTCTGGATGAGTTGTAGGGGTTTAATGGCACAGGCAGGGAGCCCAGCCAACAGCGAGTTGCAGTAATCCAGACGGGAGATGACAAGTGCCTGGATTAGGACCTGCGCCGCTTCCTGCGTGAGGCAGGGTCGTACTCTGCGAATGTTGTAGAGCATGAACCTACAGGAACGGGTCACCGCCTTGATGTTAGTTGAGAACGACAGGGTGTTGTCCAGGATCACGCCAAGGTTCTTAGCACTCTGGGAGGAGGACACAATGGAGTTGTCAACCGTGATGGCGAGATCATGGAACGGGCAGTCCTTCCCCGGGAGGAAGAGCAGCTCCGTCTTGCCGAGGTTCAGCTTGAGGTGGTGATCCGTCATCCACACTGATATGTCTGCCAGACATGCAGAGATGCGATTCACCACCTGGTTATCAGAGGGGGGAAACTACGCCACTAGGTTGGTTCTAGCATGCAAAGTTTTTAACTCATATAAAGCTGTTCATTTTAGTCTATTCAAACAGACCTCATTTCAAAGGAAACAAGCACTCATTAAGATCAGGTGTGGCCAACACCTGAACACACTTAACAAAATACAGGATACAGAGAGTTTTGTTGATGCTGAGAAGGGAATGTATGTTTTTAAATAACATTCTTAGAATGTTCTCTGAAATGTTGTTAAAGTTTTATTCTGTTTTTTTATGTAAAAAAAAAAGTATGTTCTCAGAACAATGTGAGAATATTCCCAAAGTCAAACCAGTTGGAGAACATTCCTATAACATTACCAAAATGTAAATGAAACGTAACCATGTTTGAACTTTTAGGAAATAATGAAATACCAAGAAAATAATGTTTTTTTGACAAGTTCCTTAAACGTGCTGAGAACGTTCCAAAGCCAAGCAACTATCCTGCACCTTTCCCAGAAAGTTGTGCGAAGGTTGTACGCCAAATAAGCATAGGACAACCACGCTCTCACCAACCTTTAAGAAACATGGTTCTCTGAACTTTATGTGCTAGCTGGGATGTCTCTCCTTTTCGAACATGACTGGTTTATTCCCACTGCACAACCAATATTAGGCTACCATTGATTTATCCATTGCTCATTCAGTAGCCAAGAAGCATCCTCGAAATTAAATAGACGTCAAATATGCGACAGTATGACTAGGCTACAGTATTGTTGTGCTGTATAGAAGCACGACATCCTAGCCTATTTCATCTCAGAGTCAGCAAGGCAGGAGATATAAACACAATCATGTACTGCCTTGGCTATTCCTAGGAAAAGCCAGACAATAGCTTGTTGGACAATTATTTTGACTTATTTGATTTATAATAGACTATTGGAGGAGAGATGCACACTTGCTCTTGCTTGCTGAATGTGAAATTGGCTACAGACTTAAGAACTGGCGGGGAGTTGGAAAAGAGCGAGACTGTGCATCTCAGTGTCAGAGGAAGCCCATATTTTCCGATGGTATCTTAGCACCGATACATCCTGACAAAATACACCATATGAGTAGCCTGCTAATAATGTACCTTTCTGGACCATATAAACTGTCGAATAGACCCATAACTGATCCAAATGGTTGGATAATCAGGCCTAGGCAGTTTGCAGTTATTTCGGCATATAGCCTAAAAGAAAAGTAGACATTTGAGCAGTTATTCAAATTAGCCTACATCACTGCAGTTTACAGCTTATAGACAATAATTGTATGCTCACTTGGTAACAATAATACATTCCTTATTGCACTTTTTTGTTTTAGCTTAGGTGAAATAATTTTCTTAAATATAAGCCTAATCAATAGGGGAGCTTTGCGTGCCCCGGGATCACAAAGCACAGTCTGGAGTAGTGTTGGTCCGAATGTTTCATGAGCTGAAATAAAAGATCCCTGATATTTTCAATATGCACAAAAAGCATATTTCTCTCAAATTTTGGGAATATCAAGAAGCTGATTAAACAGCATGATCATTACACAGGTGCACCTTGTGCTGGGGGGGAAATTAAAGGCCACTCTAAAATGTGCAGTTTTGTCACACAACACAATGCCAAAGATGTCTCAAGTTTTGAGGGAGCGTGCAATTAGAACGCTGACTCCAGGAATATCCACCATAGCTGTTGCAAGATAATTGAATGATCATTTCTCTACCATAAGCTGCTTCCAATGTCGTTTTAGAGAATTTGTCAGTAAGTCCAACCGGTCTCACAACCGCAGACCACATGTAACCACATCAGCTGAGGACTTCCACATCTGGCTTCCTGCGGGATCATCTGAGACAGCTGATGAAACTGAGGAGTATTTCTGTCTGACCTAGTGGGTGGGCCTATGCCCTCCCAGGGCCACCCATGGCTGCGCCTCTGCCCAGTTGCAGCGTACTGTGGCGCAGCTTGCATGGTGCCGCTGAATTCTATGGCACGTTATTTAAGTGTGAACTTGTACCATTAATGCTGGTTAGTGCTAGTTTGACCACTAGAGGGCATCTTTGAAAAGCAATTGATAGCCTTCAATAGTGGCTGTACTAGAGAATAATAAAAACCTTAGTGTAACAGTTTTAGTGAGTAATACTGAAGTCGTTCACAATTATCAGTCTCTATTTAGCATAATCAGTGCTCTAACTCCCCCTTGCGCTGGTCTGGAGCAATGAAGTGGTGACGCAGGGTACTAACCACAAATGACCTCTTAAGTACCTCGGCATAATCACAAACATTTTAGTGGAGCAACCACTGTAGGTTACTGTATCTGAGAGCCTGTGTCACTGATCCAGTTTATCACTGTCTGCTCTGCACCCTGCCCTACCTATGTTGTCAGAGACGGTGTGTAATGGAAAGACAAACAGCCTAGGACAGTGACGAATGGACCAGGGTTGGACACCAAGATAAAACTGTCACGAACCGGCTCGAAGTGCGTAACAAAAAGGGAGACAACATGGAGATAAGGAATAACAGAATATATTTATTAACTGAAGTAAATTAAATACAATTAACAATGGCGTGTAGTCAGTAATTAGTAGTGTAAGTGAGTATTTGAGGAGTGTTGAAAGGTGCCAAAGCAAACAAACGGCCACAAAAATGGCACAACCAAAATCTATCAGTGTCTGCATGGAGTGAGTCTCCTCAATAAATGGGGAAGAGGTGTATTTATCCCGGGACACACCCGAGCCCAGGTGTGTCCCATTTTACTGATGACCCTCCCGGCTCCGCCCACCGACATCCTATTAAGGAAAACAAGAGCAAAGAGAAAGAATTCGGCAGACAGAGTGGGAGGGTCGTCACAAAACATATTTGTGTTTCATTTTTAATCAAAGGTCCATATTATAATTTTTTTATTTTATAGTTTTGACATTTTGTATGCCTTATTGAATAGAGTTTTCGCAAATAATTGTCAGTATGTGATCAAGAGGCAGCAGTTTAGACTGCTAGACAACCCTAGACCATAGTCTTAATACATATTTTCAATTGAAGGACAGATTTTGTAATATAATGTAAGCTTATGTTTCTGTGCAGGTAGCCTAATCCATATGTACTGTATACACTACCATCAATTGGTGTTTTTGAAGGGACATTATGCCTGTAACAAATTATATTTATTGTCAGTTAGGCTTAGGTAGAAGTAGGGGAAACAGATCTTGAATAAGTTGTTAAATAAAAGCAATTAAAGTTAAAAGTAATCCCATTGGACTGAGAGCTTGTGGGGCCAGTCATGTGACATCTTGGAACAACCAGTTCTTTGTGATAAGAATCTAGCAGTTATGTAAAAGGTATCACATAAAGAAAGCTCCCAGTTTACCTTCATGTTGTTCTTTTGAAGATAACAAACCACGAAAAGTGCAAGAATGTACTTTTTTTTTCTCTTCCAGCAAAGCCCTGGATCTTTCCTTGTTCCAGGTAAAAACACCACACCTTCACAGAATGTTTTTATCTTTTGCTTCTACTGTATTGTATTATCCGTGTTTGCTCTCAGAGGCCAAGGCAAACAGGACAGGCTCATCAGTGAAATGAAGCCCTCCTGATAACAAGCTACAGTAGTTGTTACCTCAGTTACAATATATAGCAGGGCTGTGGTGTCACCCTAATGACTATTATTCTACAAATCAATCAACAGTAAGAAGTATGTAAGGAGCCATAGATTGCCCTTTATCTAAACATGGTGTCAGTTGGCATACAGCACACACACACACACACACAACCAGGGCTAAGATATAGAGGCCTATGGTTGATTTTATTATTGTGCCCTTTACTTTTAACATCTCTTATGAAATGGTGCTGTCTTTTCCAGATGTTCATCTTTGACCAGACAAGGATGTGTGGCCAGAGGATGGAGGTGTGGAGTGATGTCGTTGATGCCACACCCTGGCAACTACAGGAGACCATCTCTATCAGGTTAATGGTTCAAAACGCCACACACACACACAGTTCATTTTGGGTGTTTCAGATGATTTTGTGCCCAATATAAATGAATGGTAAATAATGTATTGTGTCATTTTAAATAAGAATAGAATATGTTTTTAAACGCATTCATGTTGATGCTACCATGATTACGAATAATCATGAATAATGATGAGTGAGAACGTTACAGAGGGTCAAAGATCATGCCCCCAAGAGATGCTAACCTCTCACCATTAGCAATAACAGGGGAGATTAGCATGTCTTGAGGTTATGATTTTTGACCCTCTGTAACTTTTTCACTCATCATTACTCACGATTAATTCAGGATTACCCATAATCAGGGAAGCATCCACATTAATGTAGAAGTGTTTAGAAACATATTATATTCTTATTTACAATAAAAGTGAGTCCAAAATGACACAATACATTATTTCCATTCATTTCTATTGGATGGGCCTATGCCCTCCCAGGCTGCGCCTCTGCCCAGTCATGTGAAATCCATAGATCAGAGAGCCTAATGAATTGATTTCAATTGACTGATTTCCTTTTTTGAACTGTAACTCAGTAAAATCATTGACATTGTTGCATGGTGCGTTTATATTTTTGTTCAGTGTATATATATAGAGGGAGAACTGCGAGTTGTGGATGTTTGTTTTCAATGTGCAAAGATAGGCCTAAAAGTAGGTCTAAAACTTCACTCAAATTAGCCGAAGCGACTTTTCCTCTGCTACTACACAAGACCTAAAAAATATGGTTGTGCATTATGTCCCATGCCATCTGTTGTATGCTTTAGACTTAGCTACAGTATGTTAATGTAACCGCAAATAAATTGACGAAAATAGGCTCTGTCAAATTTCCTTGTTGTGTCAATAAGGAGATTCGATTTAATCTGGCCCGAGTGCCCGGGTAGGTGTGTTTTGCACCAGGTGAAAGTTGATTGCATTCGTTTTGGAACCTGGCTGACTCCCGGGCGTTAGCCAGGTGCCCTGTTCAAAGCCCACGGCAAAGTCAGTTATCTTCAGTTCGGAAAGTCGGAAAGTCGGAGCTCTAGGAGGAGGCCAGAGTTTCTGACTTGGAATTCCAAGTTGGATGACCGTTCAATTTTTTTTTTCCACCAGTCGAAGCTCGTTTCTTTCAGAGTTCCCAGTTGTCTCGATTGGACTGAAGTCGGAGGCCGGAGATTTTTGTGTTCCCAGTTACCAAATTCCCAGTTGTCTTGAATGCAGCAATAGACTGACTAGGCCTACAAAATTGACACAAGAGGGCGTTAAAATACAGAAAATTGTGATTTTCATCTACTGTGGCACAAGAGGGGTTCTGACTGAACTTTGATACATATAATGAGAGAAAATCAATGTCACTGCATTTCCTTATTGTTTGATAGTATTTATGGAACAAATTTACAATAGGATTTTTCTATTTATAAAAGAAGAGTATCATATCACTTTATCTTGCCTTTGAAAGTCACCAAAAGCAATTGTTGAGTTCAGTTGCAGGTAGAAAATCATATTTTTGCTAACTAACTTAGAATAACCCAATTTCCCCCAGAATAACATATGATAGTGAACAGAACACGAGATACACACCAGATCAGTTGAATATGGATGCAGCTCTATGACATCCGCAGAATGATGCGGGGGTAGGGTGCACGTCACAAGCAGCATATAAATGAATAAGCACCCTCTGTCTGTACCTTTAAACCCATATAGGTTACTGTATCTGAGAGCCTTCATCACTCATCCAGTTTATCACTGTCTGCTCTGCACCCTGCCCTACCTATGTTGTCAGAGACGGTGTGTAATGGAAAGACAAACAGCCCAGGACAGTGACGAATGGTCCAGGGTTGGACACCAAGATAAAACTTATCTGTGTTTTTTTATTTTTTATCAAAGGTCCATATTATACTTTTTTTAAAGTTAGTTTTTGCATTTTGTATGCCTTATTGGACAGGGGGATACCTAGTCAGTTTTACAACTGAATGCCTTCAACTGAAGTGTGTCTTCCGTATTTAAACCAACCCCTCTGAATCAGAGAGGTGCAAGGGGGCTGCTTTAATCGACATCCACGTCTTCGGCGCCCAGGAACCTTGATAGAGTTTTTACAAAAAATCGTCAGTATGTGATCAAGAGGCAGCAGTTTAGACTGCTAGACAACCCTAGGCCATAGTCTTAATACATATTTTCAATTGAAGTACAGATTTTGTATTATAATGTAAGCTTATGTTTCTGTGCAGGTAGCCTAATCCATATGTACTGTATACACTAACATCAATTGGTGTTTGTGAAGGGACATTATGCCTGTAACAAATTATATTTATTGGTCAGTTAGGCTTAGGTAGAAGTAGGGGAAACAGATCTTGAATCAGTTGTTAAATAAAAGCAATTAAAGTTAAAAGTAATCCCATTGGACTGAGAGCTTGTGGGGCCAGTCATGTGACATCTTGGAACAACCAGTTCTTTGTGATACGAATCTAGCAGTTATGTAAAAGGAGAAAGTAAAGAAAGCTCCCAGTTTACCTTCATGTTGTACTTTTGAAGATAACAAACCACGAAAAGTGCAAGAATGTACTTTTCTTTTCTCTTCCAGCGAAGCCCTGGATCTTTCCTTGTTCCAGGTAAATACACCACACCTTCACAGAATGTTTTTCTGGAGGCCAAGGCAAACAGGACAGGCTCATCAGTGAAATGTGATGACATCATATGGAAACTAAAGCCCTCCTGATAAGAAGCTAGTTGTTACCTCAGTTACAATATATAGTAGGGCTGTGGTGTCACCCTAATGACTATTATTCTACAAATCAGTCAACAGTAAGAAGTATGTAAGGAGCCATAGATTGCCCTTTATCTAAAAAGGAAGTCTGTTGGCATACAGCACACACACACACACACACACACACACACACACACACACACACACACACACACACACACACACACACACACACACACACACACACACACACACACACACACACACACACACACACACACACAACCAGGGCTAAGATATAGAGGCCTATGGTTGATTTTATTATTGTGCCCTTTACTTTGAACCCCTCTTATGAAATGGTGCTGTCTTTTCCAGATGTTCATCTTTGACCAGACAAGGATGTGTGGCCAGAGGATGGAGGTGTGGAGTGATGTCGTTGATGCCACACCCTGGCAACTACAGGAGACCATCTCTATCAGGTTAAGGGTTCAAACCGTCACACGCACGCACGCACGCACACACACTTCCAAAGAACTTCTGAGGAAAGTGGAGGACCAGTTGTGTTTTCACTTTCACAGTTCCATGCAAATAGGCACAAAGAGTTCTGAGTGATGGGTTTTATGGTGTGTGAAGCACTGGTGTGCAATGCACTGTCTGTGATGACTACTTCAAGCTTGTGACTCTACAAACTTATTGGATGCATTTGCAGTTCAGTTTGGTTGTTTCCGATTATTTTGTGCCCAATAAATATCAGCACTCCTACTAAAGTTTTCATTTTAAATATTGGGGGGGAAATGTATTACTTGTTAAACTAAATCTCTTTCTCTGAGCAATTGTATTAGTGTAAGATAGATTAATTTCCAAATGTTTTGCTCAGTATTTTAATTACTTATTTGATACAGTCATTATTGCTCGTCTTTATCAAGGGTGTCAAGTGTGTTAATCTGGTTTAATGACCTGTTAAATGCCCCTCCAATACAGTCACCACAAAGACACCCATCAATCAAAAGTAATGATGTAAGAAAACACCTGTTGCATGTTCACCGTCCATGGCATGTCAGAGTAAATGTTTGGTTTTGCAAGACTGGCTATGAATATTTTGTGAAATCTAACTCAGACTGACAGGTTTCTGATGAACCATGGCCGCTTCGCCTTACATCTAATAGTCTTGGGCAATTCCATGTCAGCATGGCTCAAATATTTTGTGTGTCTAAGATTGTTCTGGCAATTCTCACATAGAAACCTCATTGGTAGAAAGCATGTTTGATATGCTTTTTACATTTGTAACATAAACCATTTTTATGAAAATGATGATGAAAGTGGCCATTCTAGGCCCTTTTTAAACCGAAACATGCCCCCTGTAAGACCCAGTGATCCGTGAACCGTACATGATACAGACGACACCTTGCCCACAGGGCACAGATGCCAGTTCAACGTCTAGTTTTGATTTACATTTGGTTGAGTTGTCAACTAACGTGAATTCAACTAAGATGTTTTCCTTGTCATTGGATTTAAGTGAAACTTTTTTTTTTTTATTATTAAAAGGAGACTGGTGCCACTTTAATGTGTTCAATGAAGAAGGTCCGGATGGCATTTGTAACGATCTTCTTCATCTGAGGAACAGGAAATATCGGACCAAAACACAGCGTTGTAAGTGTGCATGTTAATTTATTAACTGAACACGAAAATACAAAATAACAAAGTGAATGAAAGAAACGAAAATCGAAACAGTCCTGAAAGGTGTGACAACACAAAACAGAAAACAACTACCCACAAACCATAGGTGGGAAAAGGCTACCTAAGTATAGTTCTCAATCAGAGACAACGATAGATTGATTGGGAACCATACCAGGCCAAACACATAGAAACAGAAAACATAGAACAAAAACATAGAATGCCCACCCCAACTCACGCCCTGACCAAACCAAAATAGAGACATAAAAAAGGAACTAAGGTCAGGGCGTGACAGCATTCCATTAAATTGTGATTTTGTGGTCCCACCCCTTCCCAGCTACAGACCGGAACAAGGGTAGGTTTAGAAGAAATTCAAGAGTAAACAGGAAGTTGGCCCTCATAACTTCCCCCTCTCCACAATAACTGCTCCATCCCTTTCTTCACCAGGATGTGTTTTTCATCAGCTAGTGAGCTAATTTGTTACTGGTATTCTGAAAACAGACTGACCGACTGGTTTACTTGATGACTGCTGAACAGGCAGGCTAAAAATAAGAAACAGAAGTTTATGCATTGCTGAACAATGTGGAAAAGCCTTTGTGCAAAGAATTTTAAGAAGTTATCAAAGAACTCTAATGTAGTGAAAAACTTAAAAAGCCTTTATTCTCTACGGCTTATACTGGCAAGAATATACATTTACTGACTAATTCTGAAGCTTACTGACTGGCTAAATGGTCATATATTGTATGTAACTGGCTAGTTAACAGGCATGCTAACTGACTTACCGTCTAGCTAACATCATCTCTGCTCGACAACGTGACAAACCTATGGCTCTTAATCCGGTTCGAGGTGTTTTTGTTCTGGTCAGAGGTGTGCAGTGGGGTTCTCCCTTGATGAGCGCAGACTCTGAAAGCAAAGATCACGAGAGGAAACACAAACACTCTGGAGAGAGAGAGAGAGAGAGAGAGAGAGAGAGAGAGAGAGAGAGAGAGAGAGAGAGAGAGATCACTCATGTAAACACCCTGAAAGGAGAGGAGAGACCACCTGAGAAAGAATGGGAGTAGTGGCCCAGCTTACTGTAACTATGCTGTTGACTGAAAGTGTGGTTTAATGTCAGGGAGGTCCATCAACAGATAGTTTCAACTTCATCAGGTGTGCCAGTACTCAGTCAGTCCTCAACAGATGGAGCCAATTCCTGTAAATCGATATCATTTCTAAGAATGTATTTGTGGAGAACAGCAGCGTGGTCTTTTACCAGCCTTTCAAACTACGTTCTGGTATTGTCACGATCGTCGTAGTGAGGAGAAGAAGTGGACCAAGGCGCAGCGTGTGAGAAATACATCTTCCTTTTATTTTGATGACGAAGACGTAACACGAAAAGAAACACTCTTACAAAAAACTAACTAAACGTGAAGCTATAAACGTAGTGCACACACAGGCTACAAACGTATAACATAGACAATTACCCACATAAACCTAGTGCCTATGGCTGCCTTAAATATGGCTCCCAATCAGAGACAATTAATGACATCTGTCTCTGATTGAGAACCATTCAGGCAACCATAGACACAGCTAGACAACTATACTAAACACAAACCCATCTACTCTATTTAACCCCCTAAACCATACAACCACCTAGACACTACAAAAACACATCCATTCCCCATGTCACACCCTGACCTAACTAAAATAATAAAGAAAACAAAGAATACTAAGGCCAGGGTGTGACAGGTATAATGTAATTATAGAAATCATATTGAATTCAATTAATCAAATCAAACCACATTTTATTTGTCACATGCTTGTAGACCTTACAGTGAAATGCTTACTTTACAAGCCTTTAACCAACAATGCAGTTTTAAGAAAAATACCCCCAAAAATAGTTTTCCATAAAAGTAACAAATAATTAAAGAGCAGCAGTAAAATAACAATAGCGAGGCTATATACAGGGGGTACCGGCACAGAGTCAATGTGCGGGGCACCAGTTAGTCGAGGTAATTGAGGTAATATGTACATGTAGGTAGAGTTATTAAAGTGACTATGCATAGATAATAACAGAGTAGCAGCAGCGTAAAAGAGGGGGGGGGGGGCAATGCAAATAGTCTGGGTAGCCATTTGATTAGATGTTCAGGACTCTTATGGCTTGGGGGTAGAAGCTGTTTAGAAGCCTCTTGGACCTAGACTGGCGCTCTGGTACCGCTTGCCGTGCAGTAGTAGAGAGAACAGTCTATAACTAGGGTTGCTGGAGTCTTTTTAGGGCTTTCCTCTGACACCGCCTGGTATAGAGGTCCTGGATGGCAGGAAGCTTGGCCCCAGTGATGTACTGGGCCGTACGCACTACCCTCTATAGTGCCTTGCAGTCGGAGTCGGAGGTCAAGCAGTTGCCATACCAGGCAGTGATGCAACCCGTCAGGATGCTCTTGATGGTGCAGCTGTAGAACCTTTTGAGGATCTGAGGACCCATGCCAAATCTTAGTTTTTTTTATATATTTTTACTCTTCACGACTATCTTGATTACATACTATATGCGTATGCTGAAAGGTGGTAACAATAGTTTCACAGATTTTCAAGAGAGCTGAATATCCACAAAGGTGACATTTTCTCAGAAGACATAAACCGTATTCAATGTTATTAGCACAATCATTCAATCATTATTAGCACATTAGGTATAGTCTGATGGTAAGTGATGCTGATTCTAGTGAACATCATTGCATACTCTCAGTTCCTCTATTTTCTAAGAAAGTGAACTCAAGAGTTTTGAGTGGGCCGCCGTATGGGACTTTCTAGAGTTTGGTTATGAGTAAGAGAGGGCGAGAGTATGTGGGGGATTTGTGAGGGGGTGTCTGTGTGTGCGTTCATGTGAATGTGCAAATACAAGCATGTTGGATTTTTGAAGCGAGAAAAATAGAAAACTCAAAAGACATCACATTTTGAAAAACAACATGTTTAATGTGCTACATTTATTACAAAAGTATCATCAAAATAATCTCTGACATAAAGTATCCACATATCATAACCTTGGTCCAAAAATAAACTACATAGACAAAACTACAAACGTGTATACAAAAACAATTATAATTCACACAGTATTAATGTTAGAACAGTTCCACCATTTTGGTTTTAGGTAACAGAAACCTTGGTGAGAATGGATCTATTTCTGGCTTTTTCCAGTGAGAGCGAAAACGTACAGCTCTCGTATGAGGTACTATTGTCAATAGTTTTGGTAAAATAACAAGAGTCGAGAGCCATTCACCTGAGTGTATATATACAGTGGTACTAGGAGCAGACTGAGTAAAGGGGCAAGTGCAGTACAGACTACATTGGGTTCATTCTCACATACTGTATGGTTCAAGCTCTGATTCAGATGACACTCGCATCTACAGTACCACCAGTATAGAGGACGAATGAAATAAAACTTTAGCGACAGTGGGTAGATAACAAACTAAATCAAAGAGAAAGAGCTAGAAACACGAACAAATTCAAATAAAAATACACGGTCTTAATGTTTTAACATACAAAAAGACACAAAAAAAATAGAGAAACAAACGTTTTACTTTGTATTGCTAGTTTCTGTGCAGAAGTATGTATCTCCAATACATCACTAAATGACTCACAGGAAGTCCTGAGAAGCTATTTGCATTGAACCGGAACATTATAACATTTGGACTACTTTTAGTTTGCTTTCCTCTCTTGTTACATTACATTAGAATACACTATTTAAGTTATTTTTTTAAAGTTATGCTACATAAGTTAGACCCGTTTATCCTCATATTTTATTTGATTCTTGTTGTTTTTTGGCAAACGCAAACACATACACATAGTTTCAAGATCCCTGATCTACCCTTTTTTAGCAAAAAATAAATAAACACACACAAAGATTGTCCGGTAATAAAACATTAGATATCGCAGTAATAGTTTGTGGCATTGGTCCAACGGTTTTCCCAGGAGTAAGCCTCCTTGGAAGTGTCAAGACGTAACATTACGTTAACAGGAAAAATAACCACTCAACTGAACAAATATAGCTGACAAACTCTCTCACACATTCCATGTAAATTACACCTGTGAACCGGAGTGAAACTTCACAGCGAATAAGAAAACACCCTTAGTTAGGGTGGAAGTGCAATCACTGAACACACTGGCCATGTCTTTGTTTTGCTGCTCCCTTATTGGCTGTCCATAGTCTCTCTTCCCCTCGAGGAAATACTTATTTGTACTCGAGGATTTTTTTTCCCAGATTGTGCTCTGGCTTTTCAGGAGGTAGACCCTTAAAATGTTTCTTGTTCCTTACCCCTCCCCACAAGGGTCCTTCTACTTCGCCTACTGCCCTTGCGTCTTCACCATTGGCCGGTTGTAGAGGCGTACCACACTAGCCCTCTCCTGATAGGCTGAAGTAGAAGTGTGCGATGATGTGGTGGGAGGAGCTGGGGCGTTAATGGCCGCCGTGAGGGCCTTGAGCAGCAGGGTGGCTTCACTCTGGTCCTCCTTGCCCTCTCGCCCTTCCAAGCTCCGGGCTACCCAGCGCTCCACTGCAGCTTCCAAATGGGCTGGTCCTGCCCCTTCAGGCAGAGTGTCCGCCTCGGGGCTGGTGTCGAAGCGCTCGACCAGCTCGCGGATGTGGGTGTGGGCATGTGAGATGGCGTGGACCTGGGCAGAGGCGGGGCAGCAGCTGCGCTGGTGGATGCGCAGCGAGAAGCGATGGAGGAAGGCGCGGGCGCAGAGAGGGCAGCAGTGGGGGCGGTCGCGGGCGATGTGCAGGCGTCGGTGCAGCTTGAGGTGGATGTACTGGGTGAACTTGGTGCTGCACAGCTTGCACTGGTAGGGCTTCTCACCCGAGTGGAGCCGCAGGTGGGTCCTGAGGTTGCTGGTGCTGCTGAAGCGCTTGTGACACACCTATATGAATAGGAACAGATAGATAGGAAAGTTCCGGTTAGGATGATGTTGTGATAGTGATATCATGAGAACAACTGGGTGAAACCAGGCTCCTGGGTTTCTGTTGTTCGCCCGCCAGCCAGACAGGGCCTTCCCTGGTTGCGTGCTAGCAGGGTATGACCCTAAAAAGGTGCTAGAGACCCATAGGAGAACCATTTGAACAACCCTTTTTGGTTCCAGGTAGAACCCTTTTGGATCCAGGTAGAACCCTATTGGGTTCCATGTAGAACCCTTTCCCCAGAGAGTTCTACATGGAACCCAAAAGAGTTCAGCCTGGAACCAAAAAGGGTTGTTCAAAGAGTTCTCCTATGGGGACAGCCGAAGAACCCTTTTTTCTATAAGTGTAGACTGCTTCTTTTGAGTGGGAGATCACTGAACCCTACCAGGAAAATCAACACAGGACTGAGGTCATGATCACACCCACATAGTTATAAAATAGTGTTCAACAAAAGCCCAGGGATTCCTTACATCACAGGGGCAGGGCAGGGTGAACGTCATACTGGCACGCAGGGGTGTGTGTGTGTGTTTTAGAGCTGAAGTGGACTGGAAAAAGCAGATCAAAACACATGCATACCGTGCACTCATGTGGTTTCTCTCCAGTGTGGACCAGGTGGTGCTTCTGCAGGTGGGCTAGCTGGGTGAAGCTCTTCTGACAGAGGTGACACTGGAAGGGCTTCTCTCCACTGTGAACTCTCAGATGCACCTAAAAGAAAAATGCCTCGGTTAGATAGGAACCCACAATAAGACAGGAATAGATTGGGCCACCAAAGAAACCAAAAGTACCACCTATGTCTATAAGATCCTCACCTTGAGGTTGGACAGCTGTCCGAAAGTCTTGATGCAGACGTTGCATTCGTACTTGATCTTGCCGTTCTGTTTCTTCAGGGGGTAGGGGAGGGATTTGTAGCCAGGGGCAGCAGGTGGCGAGGGGCTGCTCTTTGGCATGGCCAGGCTGAGGTTCATGGCCTCCTCACAGCCACAGGGTGACGGCCGGGGTGTCTGGTTCTCCTGCTTGGGAAGGGGAGAGAGCTCTGGGGTGGCTGGGGCTCCACAAGGAGGTGACATATTTAGGGTCCTCTCCTTCAGCTCTCCCTGAGTAGCTCCGGGGTAGGGCAGAGGCACTGGGAGCAGACCAGGCTGGTGGGTCATGGAGGGGTATGGAAGTCCATCGCTACTCGGGTAGCTGCTGTACCGCAGAGGGCCTCTGGAGGGGAGCATCCCAGGGAAGGGTGGGGGGTACTGGGGGAGGAGGAGGTGGGGGTAGTGGGGGCTGCTGTATGGGGGGAGAAGGTGGTAGGGGGTTTGAAGGGGTCTGGAGGGATGGTAGAGGGGGTAGGAGGACACTAGGCCCTTTCTGTGGCCGTAGAGCCCTTGGAGGTGGAGGTCGCGGGTCGGGGAGGGGGCGGTAGGGTGGCACTCTGGGAAGCCGTAGACGTGAGATCCCAGGTTGGGCTCTCGCTGGTCGGGTTGAGGAGAGGGGATGGGTCCCTGGTGGTCCCGGTGGTCCTGGGTCACCTTCTCATTCTCTATCTTCTGGCTGAAGTCCATGATTTGGTTGTCTGGCGTGTCGGGCGGAGTGTCTCTTTCCAGCACCTCCACGTCAATTCTCTCCTCATCCTCTCTCTGGTCTGTCATCTCCTCCTTCTCTTCGGATTCTCTGACATCTCCGATAATGTGTCCTATAGAAGAAGACAAAACACAAGGTTCGGACATAGTGGTTGGGTTTGAGTGTGTATGAAATACACTGCAAAAACAATTGTCAACCTTGCCAATCCACACAATAATACAACTTCCATCCGTCCTTTGTGTAGACCTGATGAGCCATTATTCACTTATCACTCTGTAATAGGACAGTATTGATGGGCAAGTGACAAAGTTCACAGTCTTAACGGAGCGAGAAGTGACTGTAATGACGCACCACACTCACACTCGATCTCTCACATCCTCCCTAGCACTCCCTCTTATGGTAAATGATGATGATGGTTTCAGTTTTTAGATGAAACTTCAAAGAGTTCACGGTTTCTGTCTGGCACTATGATAGCAATGTTTTCATTTTGATGTGTGGGTGTATGTGGGTATGTGACATGTAGGATTTGTAGTAAGACAAAGAGCTTTAATTTTTTGGGACGTTTCTGTCGCAAGGTTTCAGTTACCGCACAAGCGTGTTTCTCGGGACCGCAGGAAGAAATACATTTGCCATTTAGTTAGCTTGTTTTAAGTCCTACTTATGTTTTATGTGAATAGCTGTGTAGCTTAGCTAACGCATTACTCGCTGTTTAACAGAAATTGCCTTACAACCAGGATTAAAGGGAAAGTCAAACCACTGCAGGCTAAAATAGTGCATTAAACCGTGCACTAGTGATACTACAAAGCTTAGGCGTGAACTTTCAACTGTCACCTGTTCAGTGCCAACCTGTTCATTGAAAAAAATTTTAAGCCATTTAATTAGGCCTATAAATTGGTCAATTTAAACCAAATGTGTTTGGATAAACTATTTAAGCTACTTTTGTCGTTTATTGTTTTGTTGAAATTTTAGAGGCCTAGTCTATTTACGACAGTCTTTATCAGGGGTGTCCCCAAGTGTGTGTAGTACACAGTAAAAAGGACTGTGTCAATGCAGTTGCCATTGTAGCCTAGTCAACATTAGTCAACAGGTTGAATGACTGTGTAATGTAATTATAGTTTAAGAGGGCATGTCTCCTTACAGAGTTTCTGGCAACAAAACTAGTTGTCATATAATGAGTGGACAACTTGCCATACCTGAATTTACAGCTGACTATGACTCATGGACTTTACTTGACCAGGCATTGTTGAGATGACTTTCTACTCCTTTTGAGATTTGTGTAAGGAAGAGTGAGTGTGTTTGTGTGTGTGTGTGGGTGAGCTGTCTTCTACATTAAGGCAGGTGTAGCCGTGTATTGTGTTTTGTCAGTAAGTCTCTCACTCAACCATGACTCAGGATGTATTCCATAACAATGCCACCCACTCCATAAAGGGGATAAGACAGGAAACGGTTTCCGTCACACTCAGTCTCATTGTTTACCATGTAATAAACTCAGTTCTTATCAATATGAGACCAAAATACTACGTTGAAGACAATAATCATGAAAGTCGGTGTTCGGACAAAAATGGCTCACCTTTGTGTCATCTTATCGAGCAGACACACACACACACAGATTTAAATCCCCTTTTTATCTGATATAGGTATGAAAAGAAAACTGTCTCACTGTTCACCATCGTTTCCACCTAGAGACAAATATACACACCTGGCTGGTCTTTTACTACATTGACCTCTCACTCACTAATAGTTTTTCATTGAGTGTCATAACATAGAATAGTGCTTTATTGTAGAGCCACAGAAAAGAGAGAGGTAGATGGAAAAGCAAATCAAGGAGAGAGAACGATGAGTGCAGAGGAGAGAAGAGTAGAGGATGGGAAAGACGAGTGGAGAGGGTAGAAGAGAAAGAAACAAGGAGAGGAGTTGAGGAGAGTGAACAGATGAGAGGAGGGCAAATAAAATAAAAAATCGAAGATGGTACTCACTTTGTTTGTGCTCGTCACCCGGTTGGCTGCACAGTCTCTGGGCGAAATCTTGGCTGTACCACACCAGCAGCTCCTGCTTGGGCTCCACGGGCCGGCTGGTGTAGAAGTAGACGTCGCGGCCATTCTGGCACGCCACCAGGTTCTGTTCGGACAGCGAGCGCGCCGGGTTGACGTAGCGCATCCAGTTGCTGCTCCGCACGTCATAGCCGTCGATGAAGTGGTATAGCTGCCTGCCGTTATAGATCTGAGAGGGAAAAGATGGGAGAGTGAAATAAGAATACAATGCAATAATAGAACACACACACACACACACTTGTATTTAAACGTAGTGTAACATCAGTTAGTACACAACTTTGTAACCGACTGATCTCTACTGTGTTGTTACATTCACTCATGACTGAAATGTTCACTGTGGCAGTCGAACTGCTGAGCTGACAAACATTGTCACAGTATACAGATAGAAAGCGTAGTTCACCTCTGCCATGTACAGAATAGTCTCCTATATCCTCTTCGAATGATCTGGTTCTCGTTCCACCTGGGTTGTTTCTTGAGTGTGTGTCCCTGAACTACTGTCACTGTCTGGTGTGAAATCAACGCTGTCACTGCTTTTATCAGCTGCTAGTTAGACTGACAGAGAGGGGGCAGGGCAAAGAGTTTGAACGCACGCCCAGACAGACAGACAGACATTTTTTTCTCTCTTTCTCTTTCTGTCTCTCACAATCTGGTTGGGGGGTTTCTCTCAACATGCCCAGACTTGAATGGCTGCTTCCCACCAGGAGATGCAGCATATCGCAATATTGTCAACCGTAGGCATTTCCATTACATTTCCTCACTTGTCAAGTTGTCAATCACTTATTAAATATAGGGTGCACTGTAATTGTTTTTACTGGCATCCCTTAAGGAAGTGTAAGAGGGGTTGTGTTGGCAGACACAAACACACACAAATAGATGGCGGCACGTGCTCACAGGCACACACACGTCACACACGTCCACACCTGTCCCGTGAGAGAGTGTTGACATACTCTCGAGGCGAGTCAGACTTTCACCAATTTGCAGTAGTAGGACAGGATGGATCTGGTTAACAGGAAATGCCAGAAGGAAGGTGAAAACGTAGGACAGAAAGCCCTAACAGGGAAACGACTCAGAGAAAACTCCTGAATTAGGCAAGTCACCGCCGGGAGACAGAGAGAGGACGAGGGTGTGTGGGAATGAGAAGGAAGTGTGTATGAGAGAGAGAGAGGGGAACACTATCAATCACTTCCTATATGTCATACTTGTTGAATGGGTTGAATGGTACTTGAGCACTGGGAAGGATGTAATTGTTGCGTGCGTGTAAAGATCCACAACTTCCCCAAAAATCTGTCCAAAACCCCTGAATACATATGTGGCTTCTGAGCAATGCATTTTTGTTTCCTTTTAGATGGGAAGTGACTGACTTGGTGTGAAACTGTTCGACCACTTTTGCTTCTTTTTCCAAGAATAATTGGAGAAGAAAACTAGGACGAACTTTTTCCCGTCTCTTTCGAGAAGCAGTTCCCATATCTGCTTGTTAGGTAAGGTATTGAGATTTCTCCCCTAGAACCCACAGTATAATTTCATTCACCTGCTTTCATGGCTGTAGCAGCTCTCTCAGCTCTCAACCAGCTCTCACATTCTCGCGTCAGAATTAGACGTTCAAACGTCAAATTTCAAAGTTGCTCCAAAGTCAAATTTGTGTTTAAGGCATTAAGTTTAGGCATTAACTCAGCATTTTTAAGTTAAGGGTTACGTTCAGGAATTGACTACAAATTGTGAAGGTATTAACTCAGAATGGTTAAGGTAAGGGTTAGGGGCTGGGATAGGCTTAAAACAAAAATATCACTGGATAAGCACTTGCAACCTTTGGAATCAGAGGCAGATGCTTACGCCCATCCACCACCCCTGTCCACAATGCCCTAGCAAAACCCAAACCTACTTGAAGGTAACAGCGCTCACTGTTGCCCCTAGTGGCTGGTTTCCACATCATCTCCCGACATCTTGACGTCTTCAGACATGGATGGAAGTTGAATACTAACTTGTATCACGGGTGACCTGGCTGGTATTTACAGTATGTCTTCATATACAACTCCAGCTGACTGAGAGCAAGTTATAACTATTTTTGGTTATCCTGTTTCCTTTAAGTATGCCAAATCTAATTTGTTGCTGCCAAAATCATGTTAGGACAAGATGGGAAGAACTTTAATGAAAAGGACAATTGGACCAAGGCCAAACAAACCGTGTGTTGTGTGTGTGAAGGGTTATTCCGCCAACTTACCCTCCAGAAGTATTTCCTGTCGGCCTGTTTGGGGACGTTGTATTTGGTGTAGATGTCACCCTGCAGAGGTCCGAACCGAGTCCCCTGAGGAATGTACTCTTTGCTGAACACGCCTGTCACCTAAACACAAGACGATACATCATCAAACAGTTAGCCTTAGAACCAGATTTCAAGACAGCACAAACAGATCTGGAACCCATGCTATCAAACATTAGAGTCAGTCAAACAGTGCCAGTTCCTCAAGACAGCCTTGACCATAGAAATAGAGTTGTTAGAAGCATGAGGCTGCAGTCAATTTGCTGTGGCCTGAGGAACTTGTTCTGTTCTACCAATTTTATTTCTATGGCCTAGACATGTTGACCCAGACAGGAGCTCTGGTCTTCTCTCCTGAGCTCCAAGGTGACTCGCTTTCTTCCTCTTGCCTAATGAGTTAAATGAATGAAGGGAATTGCACTTTCTCTGACCTGCTTCTCTGACCTGCTGACTGTCCTCATAAACACCATTGACTTAAAGCCAATTTATGCTTGACCCGACAATGTGGTTGGAGGCATCGAATGAATGGTGTGACGCAATCGCAATTGAGCTCTGTACCGCATCGCCGTGCGCCGACCAAGTGATTTAACAATGCGGAGGGGCCCGTATAGCTCTGCATTGACAGTATAAACACGAACGCACTTCCATGACAACTTACTTCACGACAGCTCTGCTCTGTTCAGCAAAGCTCAAGAAGTATAAATGCCCTGACTTCTGCGGAGGCCGTATCGCAGTGAACGCTCTACGGCCGCCGCAGACGTTGGATTGACCATGCAGAGCCCTTTTACAGGGACAGAGACGGAACATAAATGACCTAACTCAGCTCACCGCTGCCCCCGCTGGTGAGAATGACCACCAGTCTCTGTAGTGCCTGGACTTTTTCTGGTACGTGTTCAATGTCTACACTCTGACTCGGAGTTTACCAGACTCAACTTACACACTTACATGAAGTAAAGTAAAAAAACGCATCCACAGTTAACTCGAGAGCTGGCGTAAGGAAACAGGGAAATAGCTACAGTAGGACTGACTCTCTCCCCTGAGCCTTGACGGCCAGAAATAGCAACCTGACTCATACTTCAATAGGGATTCTTTAGAAAGTACTGGAAGTTTGAATAAGGCACAGGGGACACCCCCGCTTGGCAGGGAGCATCTGTGAGACGCACCCATAGCTTGGGGGGGGAGTCTTAAGGGGCTTTGTCATGAAGATCTGTTGAGTCCTGGCCAGGGGGTGACGGAGGGTGAGACGAGAGTGAGTGTGACAGGGACATTGTGTGGCCCCGTTTTAGCGTGACTAATGAATGAGCTGCGACGGGGCTGCTGATTAACGACCGCTCAGCCAGGTTTATAAGAAGACGAGGAAGGAGGGAGGGAGGGGGGAGGGGAGGAGTAGAGGACTCGCTTCTTGACTGGACCACGCCACCACTCTCCCTCCCACCTTCCCCCCTAACTGTCCCTGCTCGGGAATAGGTCCTCTCGCAGCCAGGAAATACGGCCTGTGACGATGCCTGCCCTGCGCCCCAAACGAAAGTTAATCGTTGGAGCTTAACCTACTTACCCCCCCCCCCCTCTTGGCACACTTAGGTGTTACGAAGAGCGTTGGAAGGAGGAGTGAAGGGGGGAGTGACCCCTCTTCTATACTGACCAGCCAAATCCTTCCATTCATGATCTTACGTGTGGCCTCAGCTGTTTACTGGGAAGACTTTCCAATAGATGTTGGAACATTGCTGTGGGGACTTGCTTCCATTCAGCCACAAGAGAATTTGTGAGGTCAGGCACTGATGTTGGGCGATTAGGCCTGGCTCGCAGTCAGTGTTCCAATTCAGCCCAAAAGTGTTTGATGGGGTTGAGGTCAGGGCTCTGTGCAGGCCAGTCAAGTTCTTCCACACTGATCTTGACAAACTATTTCTGTATGGACCTCGCTTTGTGCACAGGAGCATTGTCATGCTGAAACAGGAAAAGGCCTTCCACAAACTGTTCCCACAAAGTTGAAAGCACAGAATTGTCTAGAATGTCATTGTATGCTGTTGCATAAAATATTTCCCTTCACTGGATCTAAGGGGCCTCACCTGAACCATGAAAACAGCCACAGACCATTATTCCTCCTTCACCAAAAATTATAGTTGGCACTATGCATTGGGGCAGGTAGCGTTCTCCTAGCATCCGTCAAACCCAGATTCTTCCGTCGGATGGTGAGGCGTGATTCATCACTCCAGAGAATGCGTTTCCGCTGCTCCAGGGTCTAATGGCGGTGAGCTTTACACCACTCCTGCCGACTCTTGGCATTGCGCATTGTGATCTTAGGCTTGTGTGCTGCTGCTCGACCATGGAAACCCATTTCATGAAGCTCCCAACAAACAGTTATTGTGCTGACGTTGCTTCCAGAGACAGTTTGGAACTCGGTAATGAGTGTTGCAACAGAGGACAGACGATTTTTATGCGCTACACACTTCAGCACTCGGCGGTCCCGTTCTGTGAGCTTTTGTGGCCTACCACTTCGTGGCTGAGCCGTTGTTGCTCCTAGAAGTTTCCACTTCACAATAACAGCACTAACAGTTGACCGGGGAATCTCTAGTAGGGAAGAAATTTGACGAACTGACTTGTTGGAAAGGTGGCATCCTATGACGGTGCCATGTTGAAAGTCACTGAGCTCTTCAGTAAGGCCATTCTACTGGCAATGTTTGTCTATGGAGATTGCATGGCTGTGTGCTTGATTTTTTATACCTGTCAGTAACGGGCATGGCTGAAATAGGCGAATCCACTAATCTGAAGTGTTGTCCACATACTTTTGTATATAAGTATTACATTAGAACTCAAAGAGGACCAAAAAAAGTCATGAAAATTAATTAGAATTTCTCTTTCTGTTAGTCAATAATAACTTGGTGAACAACTGAAAGAATCCCAGAATTGAAAAGTATGACTGGTAACAAACAATGGTTGGCAAGGACTAATAAGTATGTGTGAAGTTCCCATAGGTAGTTCATAGGTTTTATTTTTGATTCAATTGGCATGTGTCTGTTTCCTGTCGATTCACACACCCTCTGGCACTGTGACCTTTACTGGGAAAAACACACACACACACACACACACACATACACACATACACATACACATACACACATACACATACACATACACATACATACATACATACATACACACACACACACACATACATACATACATACATACATACACATACATACATACATACATACATACATACATACATACATACATACATACATACATACATACATACATACATACATACATACATACATACATACATACATACATACATACATAAAGGTAAGATGCCAAGACATAAAAACGCCATAGGTTATATGGATTCCCCAAGCAAATGCCAACTACTCAGGGGAGAAATTGACATGATGCCATTATCAGAAAGGGAAACTTCTCTGAGGCTACAAAGCCAGCCTTACCAAAAGACTGTAACATGTTTGAAATGTTGTACTTTACACGTGTGTTTTAGTGAGACACTCATATAAAAAAGTTCTGCTTGCAAGTGCAAGTAATGTTGCTGTCTTGCATGCAAGTACAGTAGAGTTGAGGGTCACTTTGCCTCTGCTGAAACAGGAAAAGAGTTCTCACAAACCCTTGGTGTGAAAGTGAAGTCTTGCACTGTGTATTCAACTTGCTACATCTGGTTTGGCTGATGTTTGTGTTTGTGAGGGTGGAAGGAGACTAACAAAGTCATATAAAACCGTACCATGCGTTCATAACCACAGTTTTCACACCTCTCGCAGGCCTAGGCAGAAAAAGCAGCAGAGAGAGGAAGAGAAGAGACGCTCACAGCTAAAGCAGGGACATCTAAGCGTTGCTCGGATGAAAATACTGAGAGAAGGAGGAAGGAACCGTATGCTCACTTAACCACACGAAAAGTGAAGAAGATTGACCAAGTGAGAAGAATGCAAGAGAGAATTATAGCCTTTTTTTTCCCAAAAAGAGAGAGACGACTTTTCTGCCACAATTTGAAGTTCACTTTTCACAAGAGCATGGTGTACATTTTAGGACACCCTCGGCCTAAAACCTCACACCTCAGATCCCTTCTCTAGTGAGTCATAATGCCATGCCAGTCAGCTGATTCACTGACACTCATAGCCTGGAGATATTGTGTAGAAGACTGATTCACCTAAATGGAGGGAAAGGAGGGATCGAGAGGGGAGGGGGAAGGAGGGCAAGACCGGGAACTGTTGATGTGATTTTACGGCTCAGGTTGGATCACCTGGATGCAGCAGACCTGGTCCCTTATGCCTGTTTGTGGTTGGAAGATCCTGGCAGTGAAGAAACTAAGGTGATTGTGATGCAATATGGAAAAGACACATAATGACAAGGTATTTGTTTCAGTATTGCAGCTACCTGTTCACGGAAATGTGTGTGTGTTGACCCCGAGACGTGATTGTAATACTGACCTAGAGACTTGGTAACGGTAAAGAGGCTGGGGGCACACGCAAGATGGCCATCGTGACACTGAACAAACCAGCAATGGAATGGAGAAGCTCTTGCTCGCACCTAACACGAGCCTTGACCACAACTTGTCATTGACCTCTGACTCTCCCAGATTCATTCAGACTTAATTAATAGAGTATGTAAGAAAGACATGGTGCATCACAGTAAATGTCAATACACAAGCATGCACTTGGCTGTGAACATGTACTGTATTCCCCTCCTGGTTCTAAATCTGGCGCCTTCACAGAAATGCTGATTTTAAATGTCATTTCTAATAAAGTTCCTACCTCATTCTCTGTGCTGTACTCAAAGGTGAGGTTGCGGGGTATGGACGTCATGGCTTTGGGCACACCGAAGCTGGGGTCCGACACCTGGTCAGGGACAATGTAGGTACAGTTGAGGGCAAAGTCGTCCTCTCGCCACTCACTCATATCTGGGTCTGTCTCCAGCTTCATCGTAACACTCTTTGTGTTGATTCTCTCTTCCCCACTGGACTTGGTTTGGGTTGGGGTGCTTCGGTACGGTGTCACTTTGCTGATACTTTGTTTTTCTTGGCGGCCCTCGTCTTTAAACGCGTTGGCTAAAGCTTGAGGTCTGGAAGAGAGAAAAGGGAGAGAAGGGGTCTCATGCTACTTTATCCTAGCATGAATAAAATGGTATGTTTGAATTCACTAGTGACAACTAGCGGAATTCCTTTGCCTTGCGTCTTGTTGTCACTTGTCATTGTCACTTGATAAGCAAAACCCTGTACTGTGAGAATTGATTGAAAGTGACTTAATCCCACTGCATGATAGGGTGTTGACAATGTTTGTCCTCATCAATATAATCCATGGAGCAGCAATATATTGCAAAAAGGCAACAGAACCACTGAATGACAAAATGATCAGCAATGTAATTCAGCCAAAACATCATCAAGCTAATAAGTTATTGCTCAATACCGAATCAAGTCAACATGCTTCATTTCACCAAAAATCCTTGCAGCTTTTTCATTCAACAATATTCCAAGCCCCAATATTAATCTGAATATCGCCAAGGTTGATCAAATCCAATCCAAATCCTAGTCCATCAAGTAAGTGTAAACAAGTCAACTCCATTTCTCAACCCCCGTTGTTGACCATGACCCAAGAGGTCAAGCCCATTCGGTGCTGTTCATTCACTCAACATTGACTCAAATACAAAAGTTCACAATTACTGTATTTGACATATTGCTTAAACACCTTCCTTCTAAAAAAAAATGGATTGTCATACAGGCACAAAATAGGAAGCAGTTGACAATTACTTTTAGACAATCATTTTGCCGTGGGATCATCATCTCTTTGGTAAGGTCATCCCTCGCTTCCTCTCTTTGTCTTGTCTTCTACTATTTCCAGTGTCACTCTCACTTTGTTTTTCCAGGAATTCCTCCCTGTAAGATCCTTCGGGTATCCAGGCTGTGGCCACTTTGCCTCTGCCACCAAAACTCCCGAGCCACCGTTGGGCAATGCTTTTTTACCCCATCCTCTCGTCCAATGAGAAGCTGCCGTTGGCCATGTGACAGAGGATTAGTTGGACGTGCGCCAATTGACACACAACTGGTGGCTTTGGACAATTCCCTGAATGTACACTTGGCCGCAAGTGACCATGCACACACACGCGAACACACACACACACAAAGGAACACCCCAGGGCCCACGTAAGGCATCCAAATGAATGAAAGAAAGAATAGCAGATGGCTGGCTTGTGGCCACTGACAAACACACTGATAGACTTTTGCATGGTTTGGCCCTTAACGAGCAATCTGATCTGGTGGAACAATGTCCTCAGCCCCTCACCTTGACCTACAACATCTTGGTCTCCTCAATCCCCCAGATCACACACACACATACTTTTTTCAAATTCATAATAAAACATTTAGGTTCAAAGGACCCTGAACGGTCACACACAAGTACACACACACACTTCAAATATTTTATTTGGATTCACAATTTAGCATAGAGGTGCAAAGGATCATCCATTGTATTGTGAAATGACTGTAAATTGTTGTAAGATCTTACTGGATAATTGGAAGCGGGGAGGCAACGTAAAATTCTATGCCTCTAGGTTGATTCCTTTAGATTTTTACAGGAAAACCTCGGATGAATATTGAATAATTTAATATTTTAATATTGAATTAATATTTTAAAAATAATCTGGCAAAAATGAAGTAGTTAGTACATCTTACGCTGAAATATATACATATGAAAATATTATTTATATATAGTTCATAAATAGTTTATCATGTTTATTTATATAGTTTGGATTATAAGAAGGACTTCCCGTATTTGATTTTATGAATCTTATGCGTACATGTGTTGTGTTGGGGTATAGGGTATGTGTGCATATTATGTGGATACATTTCTGGCTAGCCCCCTGCAACACGTGGACATCGGTTTGTGGCATAGACATCCTGTGAGGTGATGGAACTCCAATTTTAGCTGTACTGTATTTGTCTAACACCTTCAAGACAGAGGATTTTTGGTAAAACTTTCTATGAACCGTCAGTGTTATTAAGTGTTATTAATGCTTGTACATGGTATAAGCCTCTATGATGTCTTATAGCAAGGTTTTTGGTAACACTTTCTTTTTAGAGCCTGACCGATATATATAGTTTCATCTATATTATCGGCCGATATTGGCCTTTTACCGATATATTGATATCGGCCGATAATTCTACCGATAACCGATATTCAATAAATGGGATGGAAAAAAGTGAATCTCATGCTTATCTGAACACTAGCGCCCATTCTCGTTGTCATTATTGTCACAATGTAAGAAATCAACATTTGAAGAAATTTCTTGGACAATTACTCTTTTGGATGGAAATTTAAGAGAACTTGGTGTGGGAAAAAAAAATATTTTTAATTTCCCTGCTGTAAAACACAAAATCTGCAAATATATTGGTATCGGTAAGTTTTCTTTTTTTCTTTTCTTTTTTTACCCCTTTTTCTAATTGGTAGTTACAGTCTTGTCCCATTGCTGCAACTCCCCTACGGACTCGGGAGAAGCGAAGGTAGAGAGCCATGTGTCCTCCGAAACACGACCCCGCCACTGCTCACTGCCACACCAGTGTGTCAGAGGAAGCACCGTCCAACTGGCGACCGTGTCAGCGTGCATGCGCCTGGGCCCACCATAGGAGTCACTAGAGCGCGATGGGACAAGGACATCCCGTTCGGGCCAAACCCTCCCCTAACCCGGACGACGCTGGGCCAATTGTGCGCCCCCTCATGGGTCTCCCGGTCGCGGCCAGCTGCCACACAGCCTGGAATCAAACCAGGATCTGTAGTGACACAGCTGAGCTGTGCCACTCGGGAGGCGGTATCGGTAAGTTTTGTCCCACAAAAAATATGAATCGTTATCAGACCCCAAAGAAAACATATAGGTTGGTCTCTACTTTCTATGAACCACCGGCGTTATTAAGTCTTAGTAGTACTTGTAAAGGATATACGCCTATAGCATGTCTTATAGCAAGTCTTACAGTTCCTTATAGAGTGCTAGAATCACATTAAGCAAATTGATAACACAGATGGTTCACGGTGAGAAACAGAATCAATTAAGAACCCTCCAAAAAAATCTTCCAGAATCCCAGAAATGTTGGTCAATCAAGTTGGATGTTGTATATACAGGAACTTCCTTAATGCATGGGAAAATGAAGAAGAAGAAAAAACGGCGTTCAATTGGTTGTTAGTGTCAATGGTCATATGTCATACAATCACTCAACAAGACCTTCTCCTAGGCTTCATGAATTCCCATGGGATCAGTGCAATATATCCTCTAGGGTGAGAGTCAGGATAATTAACTCCTCCACGTAGGTCTTCCTGCGCATGCAGGTGGATGGAGCTCGGGCTGTAGGCCACTGATATATTTACGGCGCGAGAGAAAGGCGGAAACATCCTTTGTCGCGCTTATGCGTACATGTGTTGTGTTGGGGTTTAGGGCATGTGTGCATATTATGTCCATATATTTCTAAAGCATTTCCCTGCTCGCGTTGGGTAGCATTTAGTTGACTTCACTATAAGTATATACAGTATATTTATGTATGTGTCTTTGTCTTTGTCCTGCATGTCACTGTGTGTCTGTCTGTCTAGCACCACCTGTTCTTAACTTGCCCAGTGAAACGATAGCTAAATTGGCTGCCATCTGGCACAACTTCTATTCCAGGAGTGCTGGGCGCTTCACTGTTGCGTGTGTACGAGGGAGTTGAGGGGGGACCCTAAAGATCTCTGAGCTTCTGTCCCCCGGCGGCTAATTTCTCTAAAAAGCAGACTGTCTGAGATGAGGCTCAGGACAGGGAGGCTCAGCGTGATGCTTGGCTGATCTCCCTCTCTTTCTCTCTCCACTCCTACCCTCTCCTGTCCGGGGCGATGCTCCAGTTGCACTTTTTCCAGGAGCAGCAGCGTTGCCGACCTCCTAAGAACTGGGCTTGGGGAAGGAGGGAGGAAGGGAGGAAGCTGTGGTAGCCCACACAAACAGTTTGAAAACAGGTGAAAGACAACAGTTAGAGAATCATACAGTACCACTTATGTACCATTTCAAGCTAGAAGGACGTTTCACTAATTTGCACCTGACTAACAGTTGGCGATAATGAAAATCTAGTATCTTACTGGACTTACAAGGTTGTGTCTCACAGAGACTGGAGAGTAGCCTCTTTATCTGCTTTGGTAAAACATTTATATGGAATTCATCACAACTGAACTTGTTATACAGTAAAGTTTAGGGGACTATGGGCTTGGGGTACACCTGCCCCCAGCCCAGACGTTCCCAAACACCCACTGAAGGCAATTAACGTGTAACTCTTAAATGAATCCCATTCATTATCCATCTAACCCCTAACCTCCTCCAAACTAGCCCCCACCTCACCAACCTAACCCGTGCCCGCGTTCACCCCCCTCATCGTCTCAACTCTAACCATACAGGACCTCCAGAAGGGCCACAGCAGGGAGGCAAGTTCATCCACGGGTCACCCCCCTCCCATTTACAAAATGATAAGCACTTATACACACTCAATGAGACACACACTGTTGCGTAAAGCACACTAAACACTCCCAAATACAGAAGAGCACACACATACCAAAATACACCCACAGACACAGATAACGCTTTAGCTGAACTAGAGGCAGCATGTCAGCGCAGTTCACATGAATGTGGGATGACTTGGAAAACGAGCCATTCTCTCCTCTTTCATCTCTCCCTCTGTGTTTTATCAATTTATCAGATCACTTTACCAGTGTGGTGGCCGCCTGTCAACGCGCCAGCATAACAACATGCACTGAGTGTACAAAACATTAGGAATAACTGCTCTTTCCATGACACAGACTGACCAGGTGAGTCCAGGGGTAAACTATTATCCCTTCATGTCACTTGTTCAGTCCACTTCAAATCAGTGTAGATGAAGTGGAGGAGACGGGTTAAAGGAGGATCTTTAAGTCTTGAGACGTGGATTGTGTATGTGTGCCATTCGCAGGGTGCCTTTGAAAAGGGTATGGTAGTCGTTGTCAGGCGCATCAGTTTGAGTGTGTCAAGAACTGCGACGCTGCTGGGTTTTTCACACTCAACAGTTTCCTGTGTGTATCAAGAACGGTCCACCACCCAAAGGACATCCAGCCAACTTGACACGACTGTGGGGTGCAACTTAATATTATGAAGGTGTTCCTAATGTTTTGTAAACTCACCGTAGTCTTAAGATACACTTTTCTAACACGCTTCATGAGTCAATAGCAATGGAATTAACAACCCAAGGAACCTTTTAGTCTGCATGGGGAGTTATGTCATGTTTAAATCACGTCGAAAATCATAAAAACCTTCACAAGAGTTTCAGGTGAATTTATTTGCTTGTTGATACACTGTATAACACTTGACTTAATTCAGCAGATGACATTAGATGAGCAGTACTCGTAACATGGCAAAGGGATTTATTCGTTGCTACAATAAACAATTAGGTAGTTCCTAATAATGTGTCGGTGCTTCTCTGTAAGAATGAAAGTGAAGTGAGCTACTGACGACATTAGAGGTTATGACTGTCAAATTTGGGGGGGGATGGTGATGGGCTTGGTAACATGTCGGTATTGTACTAAAGAAACCAAATGGGCTATCGTCATAAGTCTAAGTAAGCTTGTTCACTGCACAACCCAGTCTTGAGTACATTAGTAAACGGATAAATGGGCAAACGAGAACCCTGTCCAAAATATACCCCTCTTCAATGTCTTCTCGTGTTCCCCTACTTCCCTCAATCCCTATCCCTCTACTTCTTTTTTTCCAGAAAAACTTCAAAAAGTATTCAGAACCCTTGACTTTTCCCACATTTTGTTACATTACAGCCTTATTATAAAATGTATTAAATAATTTCCCCCCCTCATCAATCTACACACAATACCCCATAATGACAAGGCAAAAACAGGTTTCTAGAAATATTTGCAAATTGCAAATAAAAACTGAAATATCACATTTACAAAAATATTCAGACCCTTTATTCAGTACTTTGTTGAAGCACCTTTGGCAGCAATTCCAGCGTCGAAACTTTTTGGGTATGACTCTTCAAGCTTGGCATACCTGTATTTGGGGAGTTTTTCCCATTCTTCTCTGCAGATCCTCTCAAGCTCTGTCAGGTTGGATGGGGAGCGTCGCTGCACAGCTATTTTCAGGTCTCTCCAGAGATGTTGATCGGGTTCAAATCCGGAATCTGGCTGGGCCACTCAGGGACATTCAGAGACTTGTCCCGAAGCCACTCTTGCGTTGTCTTGGCTGTGTGCTTGGGATCATTGTCCTGTTGGAAGGTGAACCTTCACCCCAGTCTGAGGTCCTTAGTGCTCTGGAACAGGTTTTCATCAAGGATCTCCCTGTACTTTGCTCTGTTCGTCTTTCTCCTCCCTGTCCTTGCCACTGAAAAACATCCCCACAGCATGATGCTGCCACCTCCATGCTTCACCATTGGGATGGTGGCAGGTTTCCTCCAGACGTGACGCTTGGCATTCAGGCCAAAGAGTTCAATCTTGGTTTTATCAGACCAGAGAATATTGTTTCTCATTGTTTCTCTCTAACTGACTTGCCTACTTAAATTAAAAAAAGAAAAGATCTGTGCCTCGACACAATCCTGTCTCGGAGCTCTGTGGACAATTCCTTCAACCTCATGGCCTGGTTTTTTCTCTGACATGCACTGTCAACTGTGGGACCTTATATAGACAGGGGTTGCCTTTCCAAATCATGTCCAATCAATTGAATTTACTACAGGTGGACTCCAATCAATTGTAGAAACATCTCAAGGATGATCAATGGAAACAGGATGCACCTGAGCTCAATTTCGAGTCTCAGGGTCTGAATACTCAGGTATTTCTGTTTTATTTTGCAAACATTTCTAAAAACCTGTTTTCGCTTTGTCATTATGGGGTATTGTGTGTAGATTGATGAGGAACATTTCTTATTTAATCACTTTTAGAATAAGGCTGTAACGTAACAAAATGTGGAAAAAGTGAAGGGGTCTGAATACTTTCCGAATGCACTGTACGTGTGTAAAGCGCGCACCTGACACTGGCCATGCAACCTCCGTTGTTCACTGGAAGCAAACGGAGGAGGTGAGACCGGGAACAGATCGAAGGCCGGGGACCTGTAAGACATAGGTAAACATAGGTATACATTGGATGCAAAAGCTGAATTAGGATGTAACCACCAATGGATCAGAACCTGGGGTAGAGACGTCAATCCCTACATGACACGTCAAGATGGCTGCCATATCAACTTTAATGTTGAAAAGGAAAGCCCTGCTCAAAAAACTCTTGTATGAACATCAAAATGTCCACCAAAGAGCTCTGAAAAGAAGAAACTCCTTTAATCTGACACCAAATCTCAAACGTGCGGCAGTTATCTGAAAACAACCGTCTCGTAGAGGGAGCATGCGCCGACTGTATAGTTGTAATCACGTTCGAGGGTAAACCCCTAGCCGTCAAATTCAACCTTTCAGGGGCCAAACCCACAGATCCATATCTGTGGTCGTTGGTGCCAAATTCTCCCGTGCGCCTGCGACAATAGATCCCGACAACACAGAATCCTCCACGGGTCCCTCCCAACAGACGGATGATCTCTGGGAACCAAGGTTGTCTGTGTTAACGGGGAGCCCCCAGAATCGACAAAGGACCCTCCTGACAGACCCTCTCCACGGTGGCCTGAATAAGGTCCACCGGAGAAAACGCATAATGCAGGGTCCGAGGGCACTGATACGCCAAAGCATACATTCCCAAAGGAGCTCCCAGATCCCTTTGGGATCCAGAGCCCTGCCGAACCGGTCCCATATATGGGCAACCACTGAAGGATGCAGTTTCTACTCCACAGAGATAGGACACCCCCCTGGAAAGTAGAGCAGTACCTACGTTGAGCGATCCGGGATGATACAGGGGAGAAGACAGCCAATCCATCCTCAGGTGATTTGCCACCCTATGACACAGCTCCATCAAAGGTGCATTGACCACCAATGATTCACTCTCCCCTGTCAAATCCATGGCCGGGACATTAGACTGCCCCGGACGGATATCATCCGATTTACACTGAAAACCCTCCAGTGTCAACCAGGGAATCCGGACTCTGAACAGAGAAACCGGAATGAGCCTCAGTCGGCTGGGTTGACTCCCATATCAACTCCGACCACCGCTGATGCCCTCTCCCGACCACAGACAAACCCATTCGAGGTAGTTTCCTTCAAAGACCCTTCGACAGCAGCCCCAATCTTGCTCACAAAGTCAGCCTCCTAAGCGTATTTCCACCCCAGGCAAACAGGACAGCACTAGTGAGTATCCTTCATTGTGAAACCATGTGCTCTAGGTCACGGTCAGGGGTTCAAACTCAGCTGGTTAGCCTTTTTGAACTGACTCTTGCCACTGGTCATCCACTGGCTTCACAAGAAGAGCAGAAAGTAGTGGGTTTTTAGACACAAAAACACCAAAACAGACACCGAGACCCAAAACTCGCAACATCTAGGGGGACGAGTACTCTCTCCCCACTAACAGACAGCTAATCCAGAGCTGAATCTCGTAGTCTTATTGTCCTTGAAAAGTTCTTCCTTCAGGTGAGCTGAAAAGTGAAGAATTGAGGAAATTAATTTGAGCCCTGGTTATATAGCCAGGGAGTCGGGGCTACCGAGGGCAGGGTCAACATCCAGTGGACCTGTTGGGCGTGATTTCAGTTTTCCTCAGGTGAATATGATTGGCCGTTGACGTTATACTGAGTGACCGACTGAAAGGGAACCACAGTGGACATAGAGTGTACAATAGTTCAACACCTCAGGCGTAAATGTCCGTTGGCTATTCATAGCCTAAGCATTTGAGACACACCGGTCAATGATTGAAAGATGCCGCTCTGTGATTGTGAAGTCATACACCAAGTAATTGACCATTTAAGGAAGAAAAAGCGAGAGCTCATTCAGACTTCCTTAGGAGTGTCTCTACCCACCAATGATGACATAAGACCAGTGTCAGCCAAAAATAACTAGCCGTAAACTTCACACCTCGAGGTAACACACTGTCAAAGAGGAAGGAGGGAGATGTGTAGCTTCACAAATAACTTTTTTATTTATTGTTATTTTATTAAACTAGGCAAGTCAGTTAAGAACAAATTCTTATTTACAATGACGGCCTACCCAAGCCAAACCTTAACCAATTGTGCACCGCCCTATGGGACTCCCAATCATAGCCGGTTGTGATACAGCCTGGAATCAAACCAGGGTCTGTAGTGACACCTCTAGCACTGAGATGCAGTGCCTTAGCCCGCTGCGCCACTCGGGAGCCCTCACAAACCTTTCCACTGGTGATCATCTGCTTAGTAGTCAACGCTAATATCTTTGGCTCAGAAATGCTAGATTTAAAGCCATATTACAACTAAATCAAATCAAATGTATTTATATAGCCCTTCTTACATCAGCTGATATCTCAAAGTGCTGTACAGAAACCCAGCCTAAAACCCCAAACAGCAAGCAATGCAGGGGTAGAAGCAACTCCCTAGAAAGGCCAAAACCTAAGAAGAAACCTAGAGAGGAACCAGGCTATGAGGGGTGGCCAGTCCTCTTCTGGCTGTGCCGGGTGGAGATTATAACAGAACATGGCCAAGATGTTCAAATGTTCATAAATGACCAGCATGGTCAAATAATAATAATCACAGTAGTTGTCGAGGGTGCAACAAGTCAGAACCTCAGGAGTAAATGTCAGTTGGCTTTTCATAGCCGATCATTGAGAGTATCTCTACCGCTCCTGCTGTCTCTAGAGAGTTGAAAACAGCAGGTCTGGGACAGGTAGCACGTCCGGTGAACAGGTCAGGGTTCCATAGCCGCAGGCAGAACAGTTGAAACTGGAGCAGCAGCACGGCCAGGTCGACTGGGGACAACAAGGCATCATCATGCCAGGTAGTCCTGAGGCATGGTCCTAGGGCTCAGGTCCTCCGAGAGAGAGAAAGAAAGAGAGAAAGAGAGAATTAAAGAGAGCATACTTAAATTCACACAGGACACCGGATAAGACAGGAGAAGTACTCCAGATATAACAGACTGACTCTAGCCCCCCGACACATAAACTACTGCAGCATAAATACTGGAGGCTGAGACAGGAGGGGTCAGGAGACACTGTGACCCCATCCGATGATACCCCGGACAGGGCCAAACAGGCAGGACATAACCCCACCCACTTTGCCAAAGCACATCCCCCACACCACTAGAGGGATATCTTCAACCACCAATTTACCATCCTGAGACAAGGCCGAGTATAGCCCACAAAGATCTCCGCCCCGGCACAACCCAAGGGGGGGGGCGCCAACCCAGACAGGAAGATCACGTCAATGACTCAACCCACTCAAGTGACGCACCCCTCCTAGGGACGGCATGGAAGAGCACCAGTAAGCCAGTGACTCAGCCCCTGTAATAGGGTTAGAGGCAGAGAATCCCAGTGGAGAAACGGGAGCCGGGCCAGGCAGAGACTCAGAGACAACTAAGAGTGCTACTCTATAAAATTCTCATGTAGAAATTGACAATGTGCAGATGTGTTGCCTTTAGAGATCATATGAAGTTAGCCATGGGAATATTGAATGTGTTTACATCTGGTTAGGTCTATTGTTGCTTTTCAGGGAGATTGACAGACACATGACATACATTAGATGTCCATTATTATTACGACAGAAGGTATTATTCCACACCTTACTAGTATGGTATTTCAGTTTTTTTCTTCAATCAGTTTTTCTGCTCAAAATCCATTTTTGTTTTTACTACCAAGAGCATGATTTGAATGGTATGTCTCACCTCCTTTTCACGTCATCTCACTCATTATTACCAGTAAATACACAGCTGAAATCATTCCTAAAATTTTATCACCACATAAAAAATATTCCCATATTATTATCAATTTCTATTCCTTTCAAATAACTAAATCAATCGAAACACCACTAAAATGTGTTTATATGCTACTCATCTGATCTAAAGTACGGCAGTCCAATTTTCATGTATTATGAATCAGTTGTAATTGACGGGATGAGGAGTTATCATGTTTGTTTTCCATCCCCACGGCAGAGCACGTGTAAGGCCTAGAGGGGCAGTTAAAGACTAGCAGGATTAAGACAATTAGGGGGATGATTTGCTGTCCGAAAGAGGAGAAGAAGCAGATTAAATATCGAGAATTAGGTCAAAGTGATGATGATGGCTAGAAGAAGGAGGGAGGAGAAGGAGGGGGTGGGGAGGATTGGGGTCAGAGAAACCAATTGCGTTAACACTGGACTGGAGAATGCCAAGAAATAAGTGGTGAGGGGGAGAGAGAGAGGAGGGACTAAGAGAGATGTTGTGTTACTTAGTGATGTGTGAAGTCAGATAACCTCATCACCTGTACTTCCCCTGTTTTGCTCCCTGGGTGTGTCTGTCTGGGGGTTGTCCGCTGCCCAGACACGACTGAATCAGCATAGGGTGTTCTATTTGTTTGTCCTCCTCTTTTCCTCCTCCTCCTCTCGTTCTTTTTTCAATTTCTCCACCAGCCTAATTAGCAGACACTTGTATTGATCCATGGGATTTGGGCTGAAATCCTCCCTGTCTAACAGACGGATCTGTGGTAAAGTTGTTCTGAGGGTCTTTGGTGGTCACCCCAGTAGACGAGCCCACATGTTAACCCCTAGCCCATGCAAACAGTGGAACACCCCTCGGGGATGTTTTGGAGTTGGACCACACGTGGGTGGCATGTGGATAAAGCCTGTGTTTTCTAATTAGTGCGGGGTTTGGGTTTGTGCTAATACCACCCATAAGCTACAACTGTCATGGTGACAAATCTTACCAAAAATCAAACAATGGGGACCTATAGTAAAATAAACAAGACAGCATGTCCCAACTTCAAAAAAATGCTTTTGACACATAAAGACAGTAGCTAGCATGAGCTGCATGTGCTGTCCCAAGCTAACACAAATCAAATAGTTTTGTCACATAGATTTTTTTTTCTTCCTGCAGTCAATGACCAAAAGCGCCCTCTTTGGCCTCATGGGTGAAACGTTATTAATATTTTTTATGATTTCATAATTAATAATGTTGTTTTTTTGTTTTTTTTCTCCCAGCATTTTTCCCCTTGCGCCTGTCTTTTTCTATAGTTCCTGTTTTCTAGTTTTCCTGGTTTTGACCATTCTGCCTACCTGCCGTTCTGTACCTTGTCACACCGCCCTGGATTATTGACCTCAGCCTGCCTTGAGACTGCCTGGCGTTCTGTACCTTTTGACTCTGATCTAGATTACTGACCTCTGCCTGCCCTTGACCTGTCATTTTGCCTGCCCCTGTTCTAGTAATAAACTTGTGTTACTTCGACACTGCTTCTGGGTCTTCCCTGAAATGTGATAGCAGTAAAAGGTGAAGGAGCTTGTTTAAGCATGTGCATGCTCCAGCTAACAAAAACAGAATAAACATAGTAAAAACAATGAAAGTTGGCTAGACTCAACATGCTAATTCCAGTAAACTAAAACTGAATGGTGCACATAAAAGTTAGATAGCTAGTTACCGTGTGCTTGCCAAAGCTACCAAAAATCTAGGCCTAATGGTTTTGAATTCTGGAAGTTAACTAACTTGTGTCAGTAGTGTAAGCTAGCCAGTAAACAAAAACAGTTACATTAGCCAGCATGAGCTAGCCGCAGTCTGAGGGCACAGACACCATGCAACACCTCCTGCCACTACTTCCTCTGTACTGAGAAATGGTTAGAAAGTTGAGAGAATTTACATCTCTGATACATTCATAGCCTTTAGCTCAGTCTCTTTGAAGATAGCCCACTTAAAAGCCAGTTTACACCACTCTTAGAAGTATCCCACAAGGCAGCTGTACAGTGTGCTGGTAGACGTTCCTGAATCTAAACAGTAGATATGAATTATGTACATGTATGAGTTTAGCCTAGAAGCCACACCATCGCAATGTTAGAGACGGTGTTAGTGTTAGTGGATTAACTTGTGCCATGCTGTCTCCAACTACTGTAACTGAGCTCAGACAAAGAGATTTTAGCTATGCTACCACATGGATAGCATTTAGCTGTAGATTGCCAAGATGAATGATACTTAGATCCCAATACCAATACTATCACAGACCATTGTTGTATTACTTGTATTGCTTGTAATGTCATTAGGCAATGCTAGCACCGGTGCGTGGTCTTACAAATGTAGACTAGACGATGACTCTGCAGATAGGAGTATAGCTACCTAGTTAAATAAAGGTACAATTAAAAAAATATATATCTCATATTGAATTTATGACCACAATGATAATCAAAATAGTCAATATAATATGTCATCACATATTATCTCTTGTCAGTCCCCCATACGCTACACTGAGAGTAGAGTATGACTGATCACAATGCTCCCTTCACAGTGTGTGTGTTTGTGTCTGTGTGTGTGTGTGTGTTTGAGTTTTGCAATTCACTGACAGTGTAACGAGTGGACGCAGCATATATGCTCTGAGCTCTTTCTTTCCCTCTCTCGTTATCTATGCGTGTCTTTTTCAGTGCCATAACATGGTCTCCACATCATCCCTTCACTTGGCAGTGAACCGAGAGCCAATACCGTTTCAGGAGCCACTACATCCTCTCCCTCTCAGGCTGTCTCGTGGCTTCTCTGTAATCTGACTGGCTAATCCCGGTACAAATTGGCAGGCTACCTGATTGTATGTGTTAGCCCATTAGCCCTTATGCTAATGGTCTAACACAGATGGGCGGGGAGGACCACTGTCTCAACGGCCTGTCTGGCTCTGGCTGCTTTCATAACCACGCAACTGTCTGTGGCCTGGTTCACTTTCCTCCCCACTAAACCCAGCCTCACCACACCTTAGTTACAGCAGGCCAGTTAGGGCTGCATGCATGCTGACTGATCGATCAATCAGTTTGCTAACAGAGTTACAGTATGGTGGTGAGGTAATGTATAGGGGATGTTGCTGTCCTACGTGCTAAGTCCGAACTTCCTGTCATTGTCGTCATTGTCCCTGTTGTTTTCATTGTCATCCTCCTCAATACTCTGACTCATTGCGCTCGTCTTCATCTCCACTGATGCAATCTACAATTGCCTTCAACAGTTCATACTCATCATCATCATCACGCTCATCGTCCTCTTTTTTGGGGTCAAACTTTGTTTGCTTGTCTGGCAAAGATAAGTGTACTTTAAATGTACTGTATTTTCTGTAAATCCTTGCCATCTACATTTATAAATGGGCATTACTGATACAAAAACATGTATGTTCCACTATTTCAAGCTTCATTTGTCTTGGGCTGTGCATCCCAAATGGCACCCCCTTAGAAAAAAGGTTCCTAAAGGGTTCTTTGGCTGTCCCCATGAGAGAATCCTTTTTGGTCCCAGGTAGAACCCATTTGAGTTGCATGTAGAACCCTCTGTGGAAAGGGTTTTACATGGAACCTGAAAGTGTTCTACCTGGAACCAAAAAGGGTTCTTTAAAGGGTTCACCTTTTTTTCTAAGAGTGTATTCCCTACATAGTGCACTAGCCTACTTTTGACCGGAGAACTATGGGCCTGGTCAAAAGTAATGCACTGTAGGGTTCCATTTGGTTCCATTTGGGACACCATCTTGCTTTTCACTGCAACACTAATTAGACCAAAATGAACCATCTGTATGACTGCATGCCTCTCATCCCTGACCCCTTCCTCCCTCCTTCTCCAAGTCGTTTTCACAGCTTTATGGATTGGACAGACTGAACGTCCGAAACTCAAAACCTGTTTCAGGTCCCTCCATTCCTTAGGGCCAGTCCATGATGCGCAAAGGATGCGCCACATTACAACAAATGTCTGCCTACACAAAACCCTCTTACTCCTCAGCTAATTAATTGATGAAACCACAATAGAGGAATAGCAGTAAATTGTGAAGGCTCATAGCCTCTCACCAAGCTTAAAAATAGTTTGTGTCAAATATACACTCGTAGAGTTAAAATAATGCTACACCAGAAGTTTGAACGTTTACATTATCTTGTCTGCTTTTTTATGCTTCACAAACAATGTTTCTATTTGACACAATCGTATTGGAGGCATGCAACATCGACCTCAAGCCTTATACATATGAAAAACTGTAGTGAGGTGTGTACTGGCGGCAGAGAAGTGAGGCGCAGGAGAGCGAAAACTGATTTACAAAGGTGTCTTTAATATCCATAAACCACCGCCAACAGAACAATACATGAAATGGGTCAAACAAAACCCGGTAATACCAGCATACCGTGCACAAGACCTACAAGAAACAATTACGGACAAGGACATGGGGGGGAACAGAGGGTTAAATACACAACATGTCATTGATGGAATTGGAACCAGGTGTGATGGAAGACAAGACAAAACCAATGGAAAATGAAAAGTGGATCAGCGATGGCTGGAAGGTCGTTGACTTCGACCGCCGAACGCCGCCCGAACAAGGAGAGGGACCAGCTTCGGTGGAAGACGTGACAAAAACAAACAGATCAATAGTAGTCTACTATTGAAAATAAGTAGTGGCAGCAGCTGTTTTTGACCAGAAAAAACAGTGAAGCAATAACAGTCCGCTTGACAGGCTAATTTCTCAACAACAAAAAACGTCTTCATGTTTTCCCAGTGTTGAGAGGACCACCCAGGGTTGTTGTGTGTATTGTGTGTGGTCTCTGGCCTGCCTCTGTAGTTTCTCCACACAACCTGAGGAGAGACTATCTGTCTGTCTGCCAGAGTCAGGGGGGTCCAAAACACCTGCTCCATTAGGTAACAGGTGAATACCTGAAGGCCATAGAGGAGGACAAGAGGGGGGGGGGGGGGGAGAGAGAGAGAGACAGGATAGAAAATATGGAGAGGACGAAGGCAGGACAGTGGGATGTGAAAGAACGAGTGGTATAGTAGTTTTGATGGGGCACTGTCAGAAGTCCTTCCATCTCCTTGAAGTTAAACAACAAGAGCGATACACTCTCTCTCAAGGCCATAAACAGTAATCATTAACCTCATAAATGGAATTACTGTAGGTGTTATCACACTACTTCAATAGAAAGCACAGTAAATGGCAGATATGAGTCACCTCAGAAAAGTAATCTGCGTCGGAAATGTAATCATGTAAAAAAAGATAAATTGTGAGCTTATCACCTGTGTGTTTGTTTCATTTGGCAGTGAAACTGTGGAGGATTGTTGACATTAGCTATTTTTATAAGCAGGTTGTGTTGAGTCGTAAGGACAGTCTAGGAAAATTGGGAGTTTCCTATAGGAGTGTCATTTAGGAATAAGGTTGATTGGTGACATCATTTCCTTTTGGGTATGACTTGCTGAATTGCTAATAGTCAGATGAATTTGTATCAGAACCTGTTCTCTTTAATCATGACACAGCTACTGTATCAATAACAACACTATGGTCTATGAAAGGATGTCCTGTATCACACTGTATTACTGTTTTATTATATATTTTTTTGTTATAGAAATGTGCAAAAATGTTTTCGCTTTGTCTTTATCAGGTATTGTGTGTAGATTGATGAGGGGGGAAAAATCATTGAATCAATTTTAGAATAAGGAAAAAGTCAAGTGGTCTGAAAACTTTTCGAATGCACTGTATATATACCAATACTTTTACATGACAATGTAGCCATTCAGCAGACGCTCCCATCCAGAGCGACCCACAGCTAGTGCATTCATCTTAAGATGGCCAGGCGTGAAAACCACATATCACTTTCGTATCCCAACCATGTATCACCTGCCTCGTTAAATAAAGGTTCAATTAAATTTAAAAAAATGGAAATCACATATACATAATACAATATGCTGTAGTTCCTGAAAGGTAGGAGACAGACAGGGTGGAGAGACCTCAGAGCATGATGGGCCTGTGTGTTTAGGCTTGAGGTGAGGACGGATAGCCAACCCCTGAGGACACAGACAGGTGAGTGAAGCTGTCAGGACACTGGAGGAGACACAACACCACAGGAAGCAGGTAGTGTTGCTAACGCAGATCTGTCCACACCACCTCTACTGTGTTGCGCAACAGGATCCTGGAAACAGAACAGCCTTCACGTGTGTGTGTGTGTGTGTGTGTGTGTGTGTGTGTGTGTGTGTGTGTGTGTGTGTGTGTGTGTGTGTGTGTGTGTGTGTGTGTGTGTGTGTGTGTGTGTGTGTGTGTGTGTGTGTGTGTGTGAGTGAGTGAGTGAGTGAGTGACAGAGAGAGACAGAGAGAGAGACCACGAGAGAGAGAGAGAGAGAGAGAACGTGAGAGAGAACATGAGAGAGACAGAGAGAGAGAGAGAGAGAGAGAGACAGAGAGGGAATCATGTTTGTTCATGAATGCTTGATACCCAGGAATAGGCTACATAACTTTGTGAAAAAAAACTTCTGTGAGGACGGTTTTCCTTACCTTAATGTCTTTGTTGTTTCTTGACATTTCTGTTTGCCCAATACAAACCTCTGCTGAAATTCTGGAAATGTACAGGTCAACTCCACCAGCTGGCATTCAATTGATCTACCTCAATGGTGTGTGCAGGCGTTTTTGTTGTTGTTGGGTTATGTTTGTGAGCAACTACAGTGCGTACGCAAGTGTGTGTATGCGTGTGTGCATGCGTGTGTGTGTGTCGGGTAGGACATCTGCTTTGTGCATGACACAAGTCATTTTTCCAACAATTGTTTACAGACAGATTGTTTTACTTATAATTCACTGTATCACAATTTGAGTGGGTCAGAAGATTACATACACTAAGTTGACTGTGCCTTGAAACAGCTTGGAAAATTTCAGAAAATTATGTCATGGCTTTAGAAGCTTCTGATAGGCTAATTGACATAATTTGAGTCAATTGGAGGTGTACCTGTGGATGTATTTCAAGGCCTACCTTCAAACTCATTGCCTCTTTGCTTGACATCATGGAAAAATCAAAAGAAATCAGCCAAGACTTCAAAAAATAAATTGTAGACCTCCACAAGTCAGGTTCATCCTTGGGAGCAATTTCCAAACGCCTGAAGGTTCCACGTTCATCTGTACAAACAATAGTACGCAAGTATAAACACCATGGGACCACGCAGCCGTCATACCGCTAAGGAAGGAGACTCGTTCTGTCTCCTATTGATGAATGTACTGTGGTGCGAAAAGTGCAAATCAATCCCAGAACAACAGCAAAGGACCTTGTGAAGATGCTGGAGGAAACAGGTACAAAAGTATCTCTTTCCACAGTAAAACAAGTCCTATATCAACCTGAAAAGCCACTCAGCAAGGAAGAAGCCACTGCTCCAAAACAGCCATAAAAATGCCAGACTACGGTTTGCAACTGCACATGGGGACAAAGATCGTACTTTTTGGAGAAATGTCCTCTGGTCTGATAAAACAAAATAGATCTATTTGGCTATAATGACCATCATTTTGTTTGGAGGAAAAAGGGGGAGGCTTGCAAGCCGAAGAACACCATCCCAACCGTGAAACATGGGGGTGGCAGCATCATGTTGTGGGGGTGCTTTGCTGCAGGTGGGACTGGTGCACTTCACAAAATAGATGGCATCATGAGGGAGGACAATTATGTGGATATATTGAAGCAACATCTCAAGACATCAGTCAGGAAGTTAAAGCTTGGTCGCAAATGGGTCTTCCAAATGGACAATGACCCCAAGCATACTTCCAAAGTTGTGGCAAAATGGCTTAAGGACAACAAAGTCAAGGTATTGGTGTGGCCATCACAAAGCCCTGACCTCAATACTATAGAAAATTTGTGGGCAGAACTGAAAAAGTGTGTGCGAGCAAGGAGGCCTACAAACCTGACTCAGTTACCCCAGCTCTCTCAGGAGGAATGAGCCAATATTCACCCAACTTATTGTGGGAAGCTTGTGGAAAGCTACCTGAAACGTTTGACCCAAGTTAAACAATTTAAAGGCAATGCTGCCAAATACTAAGTGAGTGTATGTAAACTTCTAACCCACTGGGAATGTGATGAAAGAAATAAAAGCTGAAATAAATCATTCTCTCTACTATTATTCTGACATCTCACATTCTTAAAATAAAGTGGTGATCCGAACTGACCTAAGACAGGGGATTTTTACTAGGACTAAATGTCAGGAATTGTGAAAAGCTGAGTGTAAATGTATTTGGCTGAGGTGTATGTAAACTTCCGACTTCAACTGTACTGTATATTACAGTCATCCACTAACACCAAACAAAACCTCCTTTGTTCAGTGTTTTTCGTCATGAATCTTGTTCTTGAGGCAGCTCTGTAGTGGTCACTTTCTGGCGCAGCCAAAAGGCATAACATTTGATTTTAAACCTAACTCTAACCTTAACCCCAACCTTAACCACACTGCTAAACCTAATGCCTAACCCTAACCTTAAATTACAATATAGCCAATTTTGACTTTAGAGCTGGCCTATCTAAGGGGAAATTGTTCAGTTCTGCCTCCAGAACAAGACTCATGACAATAAACGTCAACCTGCTGTTCATACACACTCAGACACCATCTCAAATCTTCCCTTGTTTTCCTTTTCCATTTCAAATCAAATCAAATTGTATTTGTCACATACACATGGTTAGCAGATGTTAATGCGAGTGTAGCGAAATGCTTGTGCTTCTAGTTCCGACAATGCAGTAATAACCAACGAGTAATCTAACCTAACAATTCCACAACAACTACCTTATACACACAAGTGTAAAGGGATAAAGAATATGTACATAAAGATATATGAATGAGTGATGGTACAGAACGGCATAGGCAAGATGCAAGAGATGGTATCGAGTACAGTATATACATATGAGATGAATAATGTAGGGTATGTAAACATAAAAGTGGCATAGTTTAAAGTGGCTAGTGATACATGTATTACATAAAGATGGCAAGATGCAGTAGATGGTATAGAGTACAGTATATACATATGAGATGAGTAATGTAGGGTATGTAAACATTATATTAAGTGGCATTGTTTAAAGTGGCTAGTGATACATTTTTTACATAAATTTCCATTATTAAATTGGCTGGAGTTGAGACAGTATGTTGGCAGCAGCCACTCAATGTTAGTGGTGGCTGTTTAACAGTCTGATGGCCTTGAGATATAAGCTGTTTTTCAGTCTCTCGGCCCCTGCTTTGATGCACCTGTACTGACCTCGCCTTCTGGATGATAGCGGGGTGAACAGGCAGTGGATCGGGTGGTTGTTGTCCTTGATGATCTTTATGGCCTTCCTGTGACATCGGGTGGTGTAGGTGTCCTGGAGGGCAGGTAGTTAATCTGCCTTTCAACGTTAATACTCAAAACAGGGCGTAGTTTTTTCTGCACTTAAAATACCCCCACACTTCAGACAAATAAACAAATACACAGAGAGAAAATGAGACTATGACGTAGATTTCCAGTAGAGGTGATGTGCCAGGGTTGCGCAACTAAAAGTCTGTTATGAAATGGTGTAAAGTAATGTATTCCCCCCAAAAAAGTGATGGCATCGGCCCAAAACATAGCAACAACTTTTAAATAAATAATAGCACCGTATTCATTGACAGTGCCTTGCTCTGACCTGCCTGAATGGTGATTACATCACATCCTGTTGGGAGCAGGACAGACAGCGAGACAGACCGATGTCACAGATAAAACAATGACTTATGCTTCGTTCTGAACCAGGGAACTCTGAAATTTGCTAAATGGTTGTAGTTATACACGTGCCGCGCTCAAACGGTTTACAAGTAGGATATTTCTGAGTTTCCTAGTTCCGACTGGCACTTGAACGCGGCATTAGTTATAACAAATCTTTGCCCATGTCAGTTTGTGAAACCCGGTAGTCACTAGTTAACACAGCCACAACGTCCTAAACCCCGCCTATTTCTACAAATTATCTTCATAAAATCCCATTTTAAACCTAACCATGATCCAAACCACAGTGCTAACCTTATGTCTATACTTAAATTAAGACCAAAAAGCAAATGTTTGTTTTCATGTTGTTGTTTTTTTACGATAAGAGACCAGTTTGACTTTGTGGCTGTCCTAACTAGTGAAACCGTCAAACACGAGAGGGGAACATGATTTCACTTTCACTTCGGGCATCCTGTCACTGAGTCATGCAGCGTGTGGAGTAGTGGTACGGACAGACAGGCGGACAAACAAAGAACGTAAAACAGACGGACGGCTTTGAAGAGACATAAGAACACATTTAAACACTCTGCCATGGCATTTAAGTACCCGTCAGCTCGGAGAGATGAGAGTAAGGTCGGTGTCAAATTCCAACAGCACTTTCAACTTCCAACCTCTCTCGCCCATTCTTAAAGTGGTAGGCGACGCGCACAAGAAGGAAGAGATTGCAGGATGAGAGAGCAAAAAAGAGCAGGCCTTCACTGTGTGCAAAACTAGTGTGGCTGAGCTGAGTAACCCTGAAAAAATGTCCAATTATGGCGTTTATCTTTATACAGCAGAAATGTCATAAGATTAAAGCTAGAATCCTTAATTAAAACAATAACAAAGAGGACGCCCCGCCTTTGTTTTGGTAAAAAGCGGAGGGATGGGCCTGGAGAAATGTAACCACTACAATTCATAGACCGGTATGGATGCAGACTGACCATCCATGACAAAACAAGTATTGTTTCAACTATGTTTTGAGGCTATACAGTGTTTGTTTATATGTACATTGTTTACTAACATTGGAGTAAAATAATCTTGTATTTGGGGTTTTGATGGGGTACAACAGTTGAACTAAGCTCATGAGTTACATTCTTCAAGAATCAATGGGTATACACATATATATATTTTAATGTAGTAACTAAGGATTCTAGCTTCAAGGTAATAAAATAACGTGTGAGATACTGTTCCCGCTGCAGATTCTAACAAAGGCGTGTAGTTCTGAGGAACTGTTGGGGTAATTTTGTCTTTAGCCAGAGGGATGAACAATATGCTATAGGCCATAAATCAGTCAGTTGTGTTATTGTTACAATATCGTTTTGAATTGGAATCAAGTGGAAATTGCCACATCATACCCCATTAAATGTAATATAAGATGATTTACTGACATTCTATGGGACTCTGCTGTCAAATGGACAGGGGCGGTAGTGACTCATCCTTTTCAAACATTGTGTGCAATGTAAGTGTGTTTTTTTGTGTGTATTGTAATACTTAAGTGCCGTTTTTAATCCTGTAGGTGGATGACTACCATGGGGTTAAGATATATGACCCTTATGCCTGGTTGGAAGATCCTAACAGTGATGAAACAAAGGTGATTGTGATGGAAAATACACAATAACAAGTGATGAATTGCAACATTATAGTTCTAACCTGTTCCTGAACTCTGACGTGTGTGTGTGTGTGCGTGTGCATGTGTTTGCCCAGGCCTTTGTGGAGGAGCAGAATAAGCTGACCATGCCATTCCTGGATCAGTGTGCGGTCAGGCCTCAGTTTCACCAGCGGCTAACTGAGCTCTATGACTACCCCAAATACAGCTGCCCCTACAAGAGAGGAAACAGGTAGGAACTAAAATAAGGCTGCCCCTATAAGCGAGGAAACGGGTAGGAACTAAAATACAGCTGCCCCTACAAGCGAGGAAATAGGTTAGGAACTAAACTACAGCTGCCCCTGCAAGAGCGGAAACATGCTAACTAAAATACAGCTGCCCTTACAAGAACAGGTTAGGAATCAGTTGATAAGCTGAATCAACAGATTGTGCTGGGCTGGAGCAAAAGCCTGCGTACTGTTGTTTCTGTTTCCCAAGAAAATTCACAAAATTGAGGGCAAAAGAGGTAACTACTTAATAACTGCAGGTACGTACTGCCATTATTATTTTTTTATTTATTTTTTATTTCACCTTTATTTAACCAGGTAGGCTAGTTGAGGACAAGTTCTCATTTGCAACTGCGACCTGGCCAAGATAAAGCATAGCAGTGTGAACAGACAACACAGAGTTACACATGGAGTAAACAATAAACAAGTCAATAACATGGTAGAAAAAAAAAAAGAAAAAAAAAGAGAATCTATATACAATGTGTGCAAAAGGCATGAGGTAGGCAATAAATCGAATAATTACAATTTAGCAGATTAACACTGGAGTGATAAATCATCAGATGATCATGTGCAAGAAGAGATACTGGTGTGCAAAAGAGCAGAAAAGTAAATAAATAAAAGCAGTATGGGGGGTGAGGTAGGTAAATTGGGTGGGTAGTTTACAGATGGACTATGTACAGCTGCAGCGATCGGTTAGCTGCTCGGATAGCAGATTTTTAAAGTTGTTGAGGGAGATAAAAGTCTCCAACTTCAGAGATTTTTGCAATTCGTTCCAGTCGCAGGCAGCAGAGAACTGGAAGGAAAGGCGTCCAAATGAGGTTTTGGCTTTAGGGATGATCAGTGAGATACACCTGCTGGAGCGCGTGTTGCGGGTGGGTGTAGCCATCGTGACCAGTGAACTGAGATAAGGCGGCACTTTACCTAGCATAGCCTTGTAGATGACCTGGAGCCAGTGGGTCTGACGACGAACATGTAGCGAGGGCCAGCCGACTAGGGCATACAGGTCGCAGTGGTGGGTCGTATAAGGTGCTTTAGTAACAAAACGAATGGCACTGTGATAAACTGCATCCAGTTTGCTGAGTAGAGTATTGGAAGCTATTTTGTAGATGACATCGCCGAAGTCGAGGATCGGTAGGATAGTCAGTTTTACTAGGGTAAGTTTGGCGGCGTGAGTGAAGGAGGCTTTGTTGCGGAATAGAAAGCCGATTCTAGCTTTGATTTTGGATTGGAGATGTTTGATATGAGTCTGGAAGGAGAGTTTGCAGTCTAGCCAGACACCTAGGTACTTATAGATGTCCACATATTCTAGGTCGGAACCGTCCAGGGTGGTGATGCTAGTCGGGCGTGCGGGTGCAGGCAGCGAACGGTTGAAAAGCATGCATTTGGTTTTACTAGCGTTTAAGAGCAGTTGGAGGCCACGGAAGGAGTGTTGTATGGCATTGAAGCTCGTTTGGAGGTTAGATAGTACAGTGTCCAAGGAAGGGCCGGAAGTATATAGAATGGTGTCGTCTGCGTAGAGGTGGATCAGGGAATCGCCCGCAGCAAGAGCAACATCATTGATGTATACAGAGAAAAGAGTCGGCCCGAGAATTGAACCCTGTGGTACCCCCATAGAGACTGCCAGAGGACCGGACAACATGCCCTCCGATTTGACACACTGAACTCTGTCTGCAAAGTAGTTGGTGAACCAGGCAAGGCAGTCATTAGAAAAACCGAGGCTACTGAGTCTGCCGATAAGAATATGGTGATTGACAGAGTCGAAAGCCTTGGCCAGGTCGATGAAGACGGCTGCACAGTAATGTCTTTTATCGATGGCGGTTATGATATCGTTTAGTACCTTGAGCGTGGCTGAGGTGCACCCATGACCGGCTCGGAAACCGGATTGCACAGCGGAGAAGGTACGGTGGGATTCGAGATGGTCAGTGATCTGTTTGTTGACTTGGCTTTCGAAGACCTTAGATAGGCAGGGCAGGATGGATATAGGTCTGTAACAGTTTGGGTCCAGGGTGTCTCCCCCTTTGAAGAGGGGGATGACCGCGGCAGCTTTCCAATCCTTGGGGATCTCAGATGATACGAAGGAGAGGTTGAACAGGCTGGTGATAGGGGGTGCGACAATGGCGGCGGACAGTTTCAGAAATAGGGGGTCCAGATTGTCAAGCCCAGCTGATTTGTATGGGTCCAGGGTTTCCAGCTCTTTCAGAACATCTGCTATCTGGATTTGGGTAAAGGAGAAGCTGGGGAGGCTTGGGCGAGTAGCAGCGGAGGGGGCGGGGCTGTTGGCCAAGGTTGGAGTCGCCAGAAGGAAGGCATGGCCAGCCATTGAGAAATGCTTGTTGAAGTCTTCGATTATCACGGATTTATCGGTGGTGACCGTGTTACCTAGCCTCAGTGCAGTGGGCAGCTGGGAGGAGGGGCTCTTGTTCTCCATGGACTTTACAGTATCCCAGAACTTTTTGGAGTTAGAGCTACAGGATGCAAATTTCTGCTTGAAAAAGCTGGCCTTTGCTTTCCTGACTGACTGCGTGTATTGGTTCCTGACTTCCCTGAACAGTTGCATATCGCGGGGGCTCTTCGATGCTATTGCAGTTCGCCACAGGATGTTTTTGTGCTGGTCGAGGGCAGTCAGGTCTGGAGTGAACCAAGGGCTATATCTGTTCTTGGTTCTGCATTTTTTGAACGGAGCATGCTTGTCTAATATGGTGAGGAAGTAACATTTAAAGAATGACCAGGCATCCTCAACTGACGGGATGAGGTCAATATCCTTCCAGGGTACCCGGGCCAGGTCGATTAGAAAGGCCTGCTCGCAGAAGTGTTTTAGGGAGCGTTTGACAGTGATGAGGGGTGGTCGTTTGACCGCGGACCCATGGCGGATACAGGCAATGAGGCAGTGATCACTGAGATCTTGATTGAAGACAGCAGAGGTGTATTTGGAGGGCAGGTTGGTCAGGATAATGTCTATTAGGGTGCCCATGTTTACGGATTTAGGGTTGTACCTGGTGGGTTCCTTGATGATTTGTGTGAGATTGAGGGCATCAAGCTTGGATTGTAGGACTGCCGGGGTGTTAAGCATATCCCAGTTTAGGTCACCTAACAGAACAAACTCTGAAGCTAGATGGGGAGCGATCAATTCACAGATGGTGTCCAGGGCACAGCTGGGAGCTGAGGGGGGTCGGTAGCAGGCGGCAACAGTGAGAGACTTATTTCTGGAGAGATTAATTTTTAAAATTAGAAGTTCGAACTGTTTGGGCATAGACCTGGAAAGTATGACAGAACTTTGCAGGCTATCTCTGCAGTAGATTGCAACTCCTCCCCCTTTGGCAGTTCTATCTTGACGGAAAGTGTTATAGTTGGGTATGGAAATCTCAGAATTTTTGGTGGCCTTCCTAAGCCAGGATTCGGACACGGCAAGGACATCAGGGTTGGCAGAGTGTGCTAAAGCGGTTAGTAAGGCAAACTTAGGGAGGAGGCTTCTGATGTTGACATGCATGAGGCCAAGACTTTTTCGATCACAGAAGTCAACAAATGAGGGTGACTGGGGACATGCAGGGCCTGGGTTTACCTCCACATCACCCGAGGAACAGAGGAGTAGTAGGATGAGGGTGCGGCTAAAGGCTATCAAAACTGGTCGCCTAGAGCGTTGGGGACAAAGAATAAAAGGAGCAGATTTATGGGCGTGGTAGAATAGATTCTGGCATAATGTGCAGACAGGGGTATGGTGGGGCGTGGGTACAGCGGAGGCAAGCCCAGGCACTGGGTGATGATAAGAGAGGTTGTATCTCTGGACATGCTGGTCTCAATGGGTGAGGTCACCGCATGTGTGGGGGGTGGGACAAAGGAGGTATCGGAGGTACGGAGAGTGGAACTACGGGGTCCATTGCAAACCAAAACAATGATAACTAGCCTGAACAACAGTATGCAAGGCATATTGATATTTGAGGGAGACATACAATAAGGCATAAAGTGATTGCAGGTCTTGATTGGGAGAGCTAGCTAAAACAACAGGTGAGATAACAGCAGCTAGTCAGTTAACACAGCAGCAGCAGGTAAAAATGGCGACGGCTAGGCAGAGAGGGTCGGATTAACTACACACAGATCCTGAGTTAAAGCACAGAGCCGACAGATAAAACACAAATAAACGGAATGGAGTACCGTGAATTAATGGACAGTCAAGCAAGCATCAGCTATGTAGCCAAGTGATCATAGTGTCCAGGGGGCAGCCGTAGATGGAGCAGTGAGGCCTCCACTAAGCTAGCCCGCGGCGTAAGATTGTTCGATAGACCTGTTCAGATAGCAGCCGATATGCTCAAGACAGCTAACGATTAGCGGGCCGCAGTTAGCATATGGGCGTTCAGGTTACGTCGCGATGGAGGGGCCAGTTGAATAACTCCCTCGGGCAGATAACGTCGGTATCCCAGTCGTGAAGGCCCGGTGGGGCTCCGCATCGGCAGTAAAACGGGTCCGGATAGGTGATTGTAGCCCAGGAGTGGCTGATGGAACTCTTCAGCTGGCTAGCTCCGGGATAATTGGTGTTTGCTCCGGAATTGATGTTAGCCAATAGTCACTCGGATAGCAGCTAGTTAGCTGCAAGATCCAGGTGTAAATGTCCAGAGCTTGCGGTAAAAATCCGGGGATATGGAGAGAAAATAGGTCTGGTATGCTCTGGTCTGAGTCGCGTTGTACAAAACTGGCAATAGTTTTCCGAGCTAAAGGATAGCTGATAAGCGCTAGCTGTGGTTAGCTGAACTACTCACGTTAGCTTGTGAGCTGGCTAACTTCTGGCTAGCATTTTGTTGTTAGATTTCGGATACGAGGTGAATAATACCTTTGAGGAGAAAAAAAAACACATCCGCACCACATTTGGTGAGGTAGGTTGCAGGAGAGTGTTTTGAAGTTGAGTTTTTAAGAAGAAAAAATATATATATAAAAAGAAATGCGAAGAAAAATATATAAAAAATATATACACGGGACAGGACGAGGACAAAGGACATCTGACTGCTACGCCATCTTGGATTATATATATATTATAATAGGACATATGTCACATACAGGTTATTACACTGGTTGGGTTGGTATACACTGTATAAAGAGTACATATGTATGTCTGATGCTCTCCATGATGTAACCGGTGTTACTGTGTGCTGGTTTCCTCTGTAGGTATTTCTACTTCCATAACCAGGGCCTGCAGAACCAGGATGCACTCTATGTGCAGGACTCTCTGGATGGACCAGCCACAGTCTTCTTTGACCCTAACGCACTGTCTGAGGATGGGACTGTAGCCTTGAAGAGTGAGCTCCTGGTTACTGTAATACACACATGTCAAGCCATGTACATTCTTCCTTTGTTATTAGATTTGATTGCTGTGACAAATGGGGAGTACATTGCTAAAACACAAAAACACCACTGATAGGACTACATTATACACTTGAATATCACACATAATGTCATGTCTATTTTTCCTCTCTTCCTCTATCCTTGCCTCTCGTCTTCCCCTTCCTCTCTCCTTCCAGTGGGGCGCCTATCGGAGGAGTGTGAGTACTTTGCGTACGGCCTGAGCTCCAGCGGCTCCGACTGGGTGACGGTGCACTTCCTGAAGGCTGATGACCTCATGAAGCTGCCTGATGTCCTGGACAGGGTGAAGTTCAGCTGCCTGGCCTGGACCCACGATGCCCGCGGGGTGTTTTATAACTGCTACCCCCGGCAGGACGGCAAGGCTGATGGTGAGACACACACAGGCACACAAACATACACAAACACATGTGTATGTTATCTACTGTATACAGCACAAAATAGTGTTCAAGTGCACAGACACATTGAAAAACACACACACACACACCTATTGTACAAGCACGTACGCACACAAGCGAAGATACATGCACAGTGCACATGGGTGGAGGGCAGAAATACTCGGTATTCAGTCGGTATTCATGTCATAAGAAGGATATCCCCTCAACCACTCTCACTAATTGGGAAAAACAATCATTCTTTCCCATTGACTGTCATTGTAAAAAAAAAAAACGAATTTGTAGTTGATTTTGTGATATATAGAAATATCAAAACATGCCAAAAAGCTGCCGTGTTGTTCAATGTCCATGTAACCAGGTCAAAAATCCCAACCTACGGTTCGCAATACTCCCACATAGGGAAATAGAGCCTGCGAGAAGAGCCCTGTGGCTTCAGACTATTCGGTATGGGAGAGTGGGAAATTGTAGTGACCCGGTGTCCAAGTAGGCTACATGTAGCTAATGTACAGTGCCTTTGGAAAGTATTCAGACCGCTTGACCTTTTTCCAAATTTTGTTACGTTACAGCCTTATTCTAAAATGGATTCAATCGTTTCTTTCTCTCATCAATCATAATGACAAAGCAAAAACAGTTTTTTGGAAAATATTTGCTAAATAAAAAAAATAAAAAAAAACGTATTTACATAAGTATTCAGAATCTTTGCTATGAGACTCGAAATTGAGCTCAGGTGCATCCTGTTTCCATTGATCAACCTTTTAAAAAATATATTTTTTATTTAACCTTTATTTAAATAGACAAGTCAGTTAAGAACAAATTCTTATTTACAATGACGGCCTAGGAACAGTGGGTTAACTGCTTTGTTCAGGGGCAGAACGACAGATTTTTACCATGTCAGTTCGGGGATTCGATCTATCTAGGTTACTGGCCCAACGCTCTAACCACTAGGCTACCTGCCGCTCCTTGAGATGTTTATACAATTTTATTTGGAGTCCACCTGTGGTAAATTCAATTGATTGGACATTATTTGGAAAAGCACACACTTGTCTATATAAGGTCCCACAGTTGACAGTGCATGTCAGAGCAAAAACCAAGCCATGAGGTCGAAGGAATTGTCCGTAGAGCTCCGAGACAGGATTGTGTCTAGGCACAGATCTGGGGAAGGGTACCAAAACATTTCTGCAGCATTGAAGGTCCCTAAGAACACAGTGGCCTCCATCATTCTTAAATGGAATAAGTTTGAAACCACTAAAACTCTTCCTTGAGCTGGCCGCCCCGGCCAAACTGAGCAATCGGGCAAGAAAGGCCATGGTCAGGGAGGTGACCAAGAACCCGATGGTCACTCTGACAGAGCTCTGGAGTTTCTCTGTGGAGATGGGATTAGGCCGTTATGGTAGAGTGACCAGACGGAAGCCACTCCTCAGTAAAATGCACATGACAGCCCGCTATGAGTTTGCCAAAAGGCACCGTCTGGAGGAAACCTGGCACCATCCCTACGGTGAAGCATGGTGGTGGTAGCATCATGCTGTGGGATGTTTTTCAGCGACTGGAACACTAGTCAGGATCGAGGCAAAGATCAACAGAGAAATGTACAGTGAGATCCTTGATGAAAACCTGCTCCAGAGGCGCTCAGGACCTCAGACTGGGGCAAAGGTTCACCTTCCATCAGGACAGCAACATTAGCACACAGCCAAGACAACGCAGGAGTGGCTTCGGGACAAGTCTCTGAATGTCCTTGAGTGGTCCAGCCAGTGTTCGGACTTGAAACAGATCAAACATCTCTGGAGAGACCTGGAAATAGCTGTGCAGTGACGCTCCCCATCCAACCTGACAGAGCTTGAGAGGATCTACAGAGAACAATGGGAGAAACTCCCCAAATACAGGTGTGCCAAGCTTGTAGCGTCATACCCAAGAAGACTCAAGGCAGTAATCGCTGTCAAAGGTGCTTCAACAAAGTACTGAGTAAAGGGTCTGAATACTTATGCAAATGTCATATTTTTGTTTTTTGTTCAAATGGATAAAAACAGTTATCTTTTTCATTATGAGGTATTGTGTGTAGACTGAGAGAAAAAAAACGATTTAATCAATTTTAGAATAAGGCTGTAACGTAACAAAATGTGGGAAAAGTCAAGGGGTCTGAATACTTTCTGAAGGCACCGCATGTGTGGAAAACCTTTAATCACACATACGACATTTACAGTTATTCGTTTAGTATAGTCTGTTTTTTAACTCCACTCACTACTTGTAGCTTTATAGTCTGTTTATTTGTGTTGTTGGTCTTCGCTAGCTTAATGTTCTGGTTGGTAGCTAGATAGCACTCACTGATGTGGCTAACGTTAGTTAGCGCCATCATGAAAAGGGGCATGAGGGAAGCCGTACAATAGTATGTTTTTCTAAGGTGAGAACGCTTGGGAGCAGGCAATGTTGAAAAACTGGCAGTTTTGTAATTGACTGTCAAGTTTTTTGCTGTGAGCCATTGGGGTTTCCCCACAGGCGGGCGGGGCCAAAACGTTGTATTTAATACCGACTGGGAGAATAGAAAACGAGAAAGAGGAAGTGTAGACAATCCTCTAAATGATGATGTCTCGTAACACATTTTCTCCCCCATGCCTAGAACGTAAAATAACGCTGTTACCAAATATCTCTCTGTGTGTTTCCACCAATCATCAATCACCCCTGATCAGTGTTACCTTAACCCAACGTAGCAGGCGTAAAATAAATGCCTGAGCGGAGTTCCCACTAGGGCTGTTAAAGTGAGCGTATTACCGCCACACCGGCGGTCACGAGTCATGACGGCAGTTAAATGCCACGTGGCCGTTTAGCCACGGTAATTAGGCTTCTCCAAGCTCTGATGCTGCTGATGGTCATTAGTAGCCTACCAAACTTGCTAACTGCCTGGTACTCAGCACTCTATTGTCCCTCTAATCCAGGCCTGGGCAACTCCAGTCCTCGGGGGCTTGATTGGTGTCACACAGCTGATTTAAACTAATTGCATTTCAACTGAAATTCATGGTTAGTTGATTATTGGAGTCGGGTGTGTTAGCTGGGGCAAAGCGTGACACCAATCTGGCCCCGAGGACTGGAGTTGCCCAGGCCTGTTCTTATCTCTCTGACATCAATGCAAATGTAATTGAACATGTTCATGAGCTCATGTTACGCAACATGGCTGGCATGAAAATTAAGCATGTATTTTTTTTCCCATGCCCCTGTTTTTCCCATGCCCCTGACAGGTGCATGATAATGGTCCATTCTAAATCAAAGTTAATATGACACATATATATGTAAAGATAACATTAAATGAAGAATAGTCTGATGGGTGACAACATTAGCCTATCACTTGTGAATGATGTATTATCACTTGTGAATGATGCACAGCTTGTGCATTAAGGCATTGTGCAGCTTTTTCAAATCATAGTCGCACACCGTATGTATCCTAGCCCATAGGCCTATAGGTTTTGATAAGGTTTGTATCACAACTAAAGTGACCAAATAACTTCTTAAAGTTAAGCACATTAATCCACTTTATAACCGGTGTAGAGCCTAACTGGCATACATAGGCTGTGCAAGAGTTTCAAGTTTGGGGAAGATAATTTTCACCATAGAAATGCACCATTACATGCATAATCGCATTTTGCCGTCACTTTCGAGAATAGTGTTTTCCCGCTAATTGATTGCATTTTGGAACATTTGCGCTTATAGCTTACTGCCGTGTGCGCATTGCTGCTCTTATAATGTGAAAAAAATTACCTAATAGTTTATCAACATTTTAAGCTAAACGATCAACCTCATTGCTTTAAAAAAAAAAATATGTATGCGAGTGGTTGTGTTCATTTGGGATCTACATCTGACAGAGCCATGTGAGTGAGAGGTGCGGCAGCCAGAGCACGGCAGCCAGGAGAAGGGAGTTATAATTAGCCTATTATATTCAGCCCAAGGGCACAACGGCTACTTTGTCCACAAAAGGTATGGATTTTTTTAGGGGGCATTATGGTCAGACAAGAGGGATGCCGCTGGGAAATTAGAGGCCTGGTGAGAATATTATCAAGTGCTTGTGAAAGTGTGAATGAGAGACTGATGAAGTGTGAATGAGAGACTGATGAAGTGTGAATGAGAGACTGATGAAGTGTGAATGAGAGACTGATGAAGTGTGAATGAGAGACTAATGAAGTGTGAATGAGAGACTGATGAAGTGTGAATGAGAGACTGAAGAAGTGTGAATGAGAGACTGATGAAGTGTGAATGAGAGACTGATGAAGTGTGAATGAGAGACTGATGAAGTGTGAATGAGAGACTGATGAAGTGTGAATGAGAGACTGATGAAGTGTGAATGAGAGACTGAAGAAGTGTGCATGAGAGACTGATGAAGTGTGAATGAGAGACTGATGAAGTGTGAATGAGAGACTGATGAAGTGTGAATGAGAGACTGAAGAAGTGTGCATGAGAGACTGATGAAGTGTGAATGAGAGACTGATGAAGTGTGAATGAGAGACTGATGAAGTGTGAATGAGAGACTGATGAAGTGTGAATGAGAGACTGATGAAGTGTGAATGAGAGACTGGTGAAGTGTGAATGAGAGACTGGTGAAGTGTGCGCAGCTTGCGACTTTTTTCAAATCATCATTAGAGTCCCATCATGCAGCCTTAGAATGTATTAAACATCAAAACACATATCCCAATGTTTGTACCACAACGAAAGTTACATAAATAACTCTAAATCAAGCATATAGGAGGACCAGTTTCATTCTTAACCGCTCAACACAGAATAGCCGCATGTGCGCACTTCCTTTGAAATTATTTGGGGAAAATATCCTGTCTATTTTATGAAGCTATATTCAATTGTATTCTTCATACTATAAAACAATAAATAAAAAAATGCCACGGAATTCGAAGCAAATCTTGTCTGCTAAATGAACTAGTGTAGCCCACAGCCATATGGCATAAGCCATATCAGGGCCTAACATAAGGACAACTTAGAGTATGCTATTCTATTCTTCTGAAATAGACTACATTTTTCTTCATATCATATAATTAACATCCAATCACATTAACCGTTACTCTCTCGCGGGAATTCCACTAACGGTCCGTATGTAGCCAAACGTAGCTGCTGCTCATTCCGTTTGCTCAAAAATTGATAAATGGTTAAAAAAAAGTAAGGCCCGTGTCCATAGAGACACATACCAGCTCTACTGGTAGTACTGCTACTACCAGCAGTACTACACCTGCACCTGTTGAAGACACAAGTTGTTCTGCTTCCACAAGCACATCCAATGCTAGCATCAGTAATTCTACATCTGTTGTTAGCACAGCTAGCATGGACACTGACAGTTGTGTCTGATGCAGCCGAAGAGCTACTGCCCCTTTACCCGGAAAAGCACCGAACAACAGATAGGGACGTTGGACCATCGAAGAGGCGCAAATATGATGAGAACTACATTTATTTCAGGTTCACTTATATTGGGAGTAGTGCCTTTCATTTACATTACATTTACATTTAAGTCATTTAGCAGACGCTCTTATCCAGAGCGACTTACAAATTGGAAAGTTCATACATATTCATCCTGGTCCCCCCGTGGGGAATGAACCCACAACCCTGGCGTTGCAAGCGCCATGCTCTACCAACTGAGCCACACGGGACCTTTCCTCAACCACAGTGTGTTTTATGTGCAGAAGTACTATCTCACAACTCAATGAAACCTTCACTCTTGTGCAGACATTTAGAAACAAAACATGACCATTTGAAAAATAAGCCACAGGAGTTTTTTGAGCGAGAATTAAGATGACTTTCGAGTAGTAAGAAAAAGACCGTTAATAAGAAGGATCTAGAAGTGTCTTATATGGTGAGCTACCGAGTGGCTAGGACAGACAAGCCCCATACTATTGTGGAGGACTTAATTCGTCCTGCTGCCGTGGATATGGCTGGGACAATGCTGGGGGAAAAGGCCACAAAAAACTATACAGACAATGACTTCATCAAACAACACTGTTTCACGACACATCAGTGACATGGCATACAAGCCAGTGAATTCTATGCTTTACAGCTGGATGAGTCAACAGACAGGGCGGGCCTGGCACAGCTCCTGGTACATGTCCGTTATGTTTATGGGGGGTCAATTAAGGAAGACCACTGCAAACCACTGGAAACCAGGACAACAGGAGAGGATATTGGACAGCTTTGTGACATCGAATGAACTTTGGTGGTCAAGATGTGTTGGTATCTATACTGATGGCGCAAAAGCCATGACAGGGAGACATAGTGGAGTGGTAACGCACGTGCAAGCAGTTGCGCCCAACGCCACTTGGGTACACTGCAGCATCCACTGAGAGGCTCTTGCTGCCAAAGGAATGCCTGACAGCTTGAAAGACGTTTTGGACACTACAGTGAAAATGGTTAACTTTGTTAAAGCAAGGCCCCTGAACTATTGTGTATTTTCTGCACTATGCAACAATATGGGCAGCGACCATGTAACGCTTTTACAACATTCAGAAGTGCGCTGGTTATCAAGGGGCAAAGTATTGACACGTTTTTTTTTTTTAATTGAGAGATGAGCTTAAAGTTTTTTTTACCATAATTTTCACTTGTCTGACCTCTTGCATGATGACGAGTTTCTCACACGACTGGCCTATCTGGGTGATGTTTTTTCTCGCCTGAATGATCTGAATCTAGGATTACAGGGACTCTCCGCAACTATATTCAATGTGCGGGACAGAATTGAGGCAATGATTATGAAGTTGGAGCTCTTCTGTCTGTATTAACAAGGACAACACACAGGTCTTTCCATCATTGTATGATTTTTTTTGTGCAAATAAACTCAAGCTTACGGACAATGTCAAATGTGATATAGCGAAGCACCTCAGTGAGTTGGGAGCACAATTACGCAGGTACTTTCCCGAAACGGGTGACACAAACAACTGGATTCGTTATCCCTTTCATGCCCTGCCTCCAGTCCACTTACTGATATCTGAGCAAGAGAGCCTCATCCAAATTGCAACAAGCGGTTCTGTGAAAATGTTATTTAATCAGAAGCCACTGCTAGATTTCTGGATTGGGCTGCGCTCAGAGTATCCTGCCTTGGCAAATCGCGCTGTTAAGACACTGATGCCCTTTGCAACCACGTACCTATGTGAGAGTGGATTCTCGGCCCTCACAGGCATGAAAACTAAATACAGGCACAGACTGTGTGTGGAAAATGACATTCTCCAATACAACCCAACATTGCAGAGTTATGTGCATCCTTTCAAACACACCCGTCTCATTAACCTGTGGTTAGTTATTCACAATTTTTGATGAACAAATAAGGTTTTATATATAAGATGGTTAAATAAAGAGCAAAATTATTGCTCATTATTTTATTATTATTTGTGCCCTGGTCCTGTAAGAGCTCTTTGTCATTTCCCACGAGCCGGGTTGTGACAAAAACTCACTGTCATTCTTATGTTTATTAAATGTATCGTATAGTGTGTGTGGCAGGCTTAGTTACAATGATGGCAAAAAACAACATTTGAGAGTGCGCTGACCCTGGTGCTAGAGGTGGTATGCCACTGGAAGTTGAATGTTTGAAGGGGTACGGGACTATAACAATTTTGGGAACCACTGGTGTAGGCTGTATTAAATTGATTTATTATACTTTTTTAAAATGTAGATGTTCCAAAAATCTGAATCAGTGGCTTGTAGGCTATGTTAGGAAGCAAGGAGATGCTAAACGTGTTTATGCTAATTATTATTATTTATTTTTTTACCCCTTTTATCTCCCCAATTTCATGGTATCCAATTGGTAGTAGTTACAGTCTTGTCTCATCGCTGCAACTCCCGTACGGACTCAGGAGAGGCGAAGGTCGAGAGCCATGCGTCCTCCGAAACACAACCCAACCTAGCCACACTGCTTCTTGACACAATGCACATCCAACCCGGAAGTCACCCGCACCAATGTGTCGGAGGAAACACTGTACACCTGGCAACCTGATCAGCGTGCACTGCGCCCGGCCCGACACAGGAGTCACTAGTGCACGATGAGACAAGGATATCCCTGCCGGCCAAACCCTCCCTAACCCGGACGACACTGGGCCAATTGTGCGCCGCCCCATGGGCCTCCCGGTCGCGGCCGGCTACGACAGAGCCTGGGCTCGAACCCAGAATCTCTGGTGGCAGAGATTAGAGATTAGCCTTAGACCACTGCGCCACCTGGGAGGCCCTGTGTTTATGCTAATTAACGGTCAATCAGCGGCTGACAAAATTACATGACCACCACAGCCCTAGTTCCCATATCCAGTTTTCAGCGGAAAAGGAAGCTAGGTTGAATTATCCCTGAAAACCGCATGCATCCAGTTGATGCAACTCCGCTAAAGGTGATGTTACCCAATCAGCTTTCTGCATTTCTCCACACAGGCACAGAGACCACATCCAACCTCAACCAGAAACTCTACTACCATGTGATTGGCACCAACCAATCAGAGGACATCCTGGTGGCTGAGTTCCCTGACAATCCAAAATGGCACAGTGGAGTAACGGTGGGCTTAGAAGAGCAAATGCTTTTTTCATTCCATTTCCTACCTGTTGTACACCACATTCTCCATGTAACTCTACTGCTATGACTCTCTCTTTATGTCTCATCTCCCTCACTTTTGTCTCTCTCCTCCACCTTATTTGCCTCTCTTTCTCTCGGATCTGTCTTCTCTTTCTATCATTTGATCTCAGTTTGTAAGTAAAGACTCGCATTGCTCTCTCTCTCTCTCTCTCGCTCTCTCTCTCTAGGTGTCAGATGACGGCAGGTATGCAGTGCTGGACATCACAGAGGGCTGTGAGCCAGTCAACCAGCTGTGGTACTGTGACCTGCAGAAGCTGCCCAATGGCATCACAGGTCTGTCCCTACCGTCTTAATCAGACCCTGTTCTTATTGTCCTGTACAGATGCGGTCAAATATTTTCGCTCCCTTGCATGATTCACTTTTTCTTCTAAAATATGTTGGAATTAAAACAACTTTTGGTATTTGGTTTACAACTGCACAGGACCAAGAAAAACTGACATTTTGGTTTTTCAAATGGCCTGGATGAAATTATTCAAAATGTAAATGAATGTGGTTGGAGGCAAGTGATTCTAGTTTACTGGTAATTTATCTCTAACCACATTCTGCTCCATTGCACTCCATTGTATATTGCAAGTGTGCCAATATATACTGAACAAAAATATAAACGCAACATGCAACAATTTCAAAGATTTTGCTGAGTTACAGGAAATCAGTCAATTGAAATAAATTCATTAGGCCCTAATCTATGGATTTCACATGGGTGGGCTTGGGAGGGCATAGGCCCACCCACTTGGGAGTCAGGCCCACCCACAGGGGAGCCAGGCCCAGCCAATCAGAATGAGTTTTTCCCCGCAAAAGGGCTTTATTGCAGACAGAAATACTCCTCAGCACTACTCCACCCCCAATAAAATGCTCATTAACAGGGATGTAAACTAATTTGTGCCCAAAATTTGAGAGAAATAAGCTTTTTGTGCGTATGGAGCATTTCTGGGGTCTTTTATTTCAGCTCATGAAACATGGGACCAACAATTAACCTGTTGCGTTTATATTTTTGTTCAGTGTTTGACTCCGTCTGTACCTATAGGCCTGCTGCCCTGGGTGAAGCTGGTGGCTAACTTTGAGGCACAGTACTCCTACATCACCAACGAGGGCAGTGTGTTCACCTTCCGCACCAACCTGGACGCCCCTCGTTACTGCCTGATCAACATTGACCTGGAGAAACCAGACAAGGACCACTGGAGGACCCTCCTACCCCAGCATGACAAGGACGTCCTGGGTAAGACAACTTGAGCAGTGGTCTCAAACCCTCCCTCCGTTCTGAAGAGCTACAGGGTGTGCAGGATTTTGTTCCGGCCCACTACTAAAACAACTGATATGACCTAATACCTAATCCTGATGATGGTGATTAGCGGAATCAGATGTTTTTAGTGCTGGGCTGAAACGAAAACCTTCGACGTGAATATCCAGAATCAGGGATGGAGACCACTGGATTAAATATATACCGTGTGGTTAGGTTTAACTTTTTTAATTGACATATTCATGCTTCAGTCTATCAACCACAGTGAGTGGTAACTTCTCGTCTTGGTTAACCGACCTTCGTCATATCATGAATTTAAAATAAAAAGTAAAACTTTTGCAAGTAAGGGAACTTTGTCTCATGTATCATGTTTTAGAACAAAACACCTGCAAGAGGTTTGTGACGTAGCAAGGTACTAGATCGGCCCTCGGTCAAGTTCCTGGCTAACTAGATGTGCAGGTGTTGCATTGCATCAACCAATGGTTCACCATTGTTCAGTGCCTTCAGAAAGTATTCACACCCCTTGATTTTCCCCCACATTTTGTTGTGTTACAGCCTGAATTTAAAATGGATGAAATTTAGATTTTTTTTGTCACTGGCTAACACACAATATCCCATAATGTCAAAGTGGAAATATATTTTTTGAATTAAACATGAAAAGCTGAAATGTCTTGAGTCAATAAGTATTCAACCCCTTTGTTATGGTAAGCCTAAATAAGTTCAGGAGTAAAAATTGGCTTAACACGTTACGTAATAAGTTCCATGGACTCAGTCTGTGTGCAATAATAGTGTTTAATATGATTTTTGAATGACTACCTCATCTCTGTACCCCACACATACAATTATCTATAAGGTCCCTCAGTCGAGCAGTGGATTTCAAACACAGATTCAACCGCAAAGGTTTTCCAATGCCTCCCAAATAATGGCACCTATTGGTTGATGGGTAAAAAAAAAAAAAAAGCAGACATTGAATATCCTTTTGAGCATGGTGAAGTTATTAATTACACTTTGGATGGTGTATCAATACACCCAGTCACTACCACTCTCCTTCCAAACTCAGTTGCTGGAGAGGAAGGAAACCGTTCAGGGATTTCACCATGAGGCCAATGGTGACAGTTACAGAGTTTAATGGCTGTGATAGGAGAAAACTGAGGGTGGATCAACGACATTGTAGCTACTCCACAATACTAACCTTATTGACTGAGGGAAAAGAAGGAAGCCTGTATAGAATAAAATATTCCAAAACATGCATCCTGTTTGCAACAAGACACTAAAGTAATACTGCAAAAAATGTCGCAAAGCAATTCACTTTTTGTCCTGAATACAAAGTGTAATGTTTGGGGCAAATCCAATATAACACATTACAGTAACACTCTTCATATTTTCAAGCATAGTGGTGGCTGCTTTATGTTATGGGTATACTTGTAATTGTTATGGACTGGGGAGTTTTTCAAGATAAAAAAGAAACTTAATGGAGCACAGACAAAATCCTAGAAGTAAACTTGTTTCAGTCTGCTTTTCACCAGACACTGGGAGATGAATTCACCTTCCAGCAGGACAATAACCTAAAACACAAGGGCAAATCTACACAGGAGTTGCTTACCAAGAAGACATTGAATGTTCCTGAGTGGCCGAGTTACAGTTTTGGCTTATATAGCTGAAGTCGGAAGTTTACATACACTTAGGTTGGAGTCATTAAAACTCGTTTTTCAACCACTCTACAAATTTCTTGTTAACAAACTATAATTTTGGCAAGTCGGTTAGGACATCTACTTTTTGCATGACACAAATCATTTTCCCAACAATTGTTTACAGACAGATTATTTCACTTAAAATTCACTGTATCACAATTCCAGTGGGTCATAAGTTTACATACACTAAGTTGACTGTGAAAATTCAGCCGTCATACCTCTCAGGAAGGAGACGCGTTCTGTCTCCTAGAGATTAACGTACTTTGGTGCGAAAAGTGCAAATCAATCCCAGAACAACAGCAAAGGACCTTGTGAAGATGCTGGAGGAAACAGGTACAAAAGTATCTATATCCACAGTAAAACGAGTCCTATATCGACATAACCTGAAAGGCCGCTCAGCAAGGAAGAAGCCACTGCTCCAAAACAGCCATAAAAAAGCCAGACTACGGTTTGCAACTGCACATGGGGACAAAGATTGTTCTTTTTGGAGAAATGTCCTCTGGTCTGATGAAAAAAAACAGAACTGTTTGGCCATAATGACCATCGTTATGTTTGGAGGAAAAAGGGTGAGGCTTGCAAGCCGAAGAACACCATCCCAACCGTGAAGCACAGTGGTGGCAGCATCATGTTGTGGGGGTGCTTTGCTGCAGGAGGGACTGGTGCACTTCACAAAATAGATGGCATCATGAGGAACGAAAAATTTGTGGATATATTGAAGCAACGTCTCAAGAAATCAGTCAGGAAGTTAAAGCTTTGTCGCAAATGGGTCTTCCAAATGGACAATGACCCCAAGCATACTTCCAAAGTTGTGGCAAAATGGCTTAAGGACAACAAAGTCAAGGTATTGGAGTGGCCATCACAAAGCCCTGACCTCAATCCTATAGAAAATTTGTGGGCAGAACTGAAAAGCGTGTGCGAGCAAGGAGGCCTACAAACCTGACTCAGTTACACCAGCTCTGTCAAGAGGAATGGGCCAAAATTCACCCAACTTATTGTGGGAAGCTTGTGGAAGGCTACCCGAATTGTTTGACCCAAGTGAAACAATGTAAAGGCAATGCTACCAAATACTAAGTGAGTGTATGTAAACTTCTGACCCACTGGGAATGTGATGAAAGAAATAAAAGCTGAAATAAATAATTCTCTAAACTATTATTATGACAATTCACATTCTTAAAATAAAGTGGTGATCCTAACCGACCTAAAACAGGGACTTTTTACTAGGATTAAATGTCAGGAATTGTGAAAAACTGAGTTTAAATGTATTTGGCTAAGGTGTATGTAAACTTCCGACTTCAACTGCATCTACTTGAAATTCTATGGCAATACCTGAAAATGGTTGTCTAGCAATAATCAGCAACCAATTTGACAGAGCTTGAAGAATTCTCAAAAGATTAACGGGCAAATGCTGCACAATCCAGGTGTAGAAAGCTCTTAGAGACTGACTCAGAAAGACTCACAGCTGTAATCGCTGCCAAAGGTGCTTCTACAAAGTATTGACTCAGGGGTGTGAATACTAGATATTAGATATTTCTTTATTTCAGTTTCAATAAATGTGCAAAAATTTATAAAAACATGTTTTCACTTTGTCATTATGGGATATTGTGTGTAGATGGGTGAGAAAAAGTTATATTAAATCAAGTTTCAATTCAGACTGTAACACAACAAAATGTGGAATAAGTCAAGGGGTATGAATACTTTCTGAAGGCACTTTAAGCATTGTCCGGGAACTTTGTCTCATGAATTACGTTCTGACATCCAACACACCTGCAAGAGGTTTGTGACGTAGCAAGTTGATAGGTCATAAGATACCTATCCAGGCTTGGTAAGATCTGGCACACTTTTTCAATGTAGTGGGGCAAAAACCTTCAAAAAATTTCAGTATACCATTTAAAACCCCTTTATTCATAGGCTACTTTTGACTAATGATCAGGATAAAAGGACGCACATATGCGATGCTGTTAAACCAGCCTTAATTAAGGTGAGGGTAGGCTATGCTTGGTTTTTAATTAAATTAAACGAAATAGGGGGAAACCAATTGTTTTTTAAATGTTTCTGCATACGAGATTCACTGGCACAAAAGGCTCTCCTTCCATGGGCACTGTGTGTCGTGGCTGGATAGTCTGCGCTTCCGCAAAATCCATGACATTATCAACAGCGTTGCCGTTAAGATCTGCTTCTTGTGGGTCTCATTAGCGCTACATGAAATTGTCACTTTTGCGCTTGTTTTTAAGGACACACCTGCTATTGCCACCCCTAACCACCTCAGTGCACGTGAGCTGATGTTAGACATATAAATTGCCGAATCTGGCGTTAGGGCTGGAAAGACCCGTTTGCATGACGAAATTGCATTTTTTGACACTTGTGCCTCCTTCGCGCAAGCCGAAAATAAAGCCCTCATTCTGTTAGCTGAGAGATTTTAAATGGGTACTGAATGTGATGCCATAGATGTCTAGTCTGGTTTGTGATGTATGCTCAGTGTATTGATAGGGTCAAGGTTGTGTGTCTCTCTCACTCTCTCTCTATCCATCCGTCTGTGCACTTACACTTAGAAATGTACAAACTCATACACACGAGTATAACCTTAACTGCAGGTGTACACATACACACAAAAACTCAGCAAAAAAAGAAATGTCCCTTTTTCAGGACCCTGTCTTTCAAAGATAATTCATAAAAATCCAAATAACTTCACAGATCTCCATTGTAAAGGGTTTAAACACTGTTTGTTCAATGAACCATAAACAATTAATGAACATGCACCTGTGGAACGGTCGTTAAGACACTAACAGCTTACAGACGGTAGGCAATTAAGGTCACAGTTATGAAAACTTAGGACACTAAGAGGCCTTTCTACTGACTCTGAAAAACACCAAAAGAAAGATGCCCAGGGTCCCTGCTCATCTGTGTGTACATGCCTTAGGCATGCTGCAAGGAGGCATGAGGACTGCAGATGTGGCCAGGTCTGTACTGTGAGACGCCTAAGACAGCACTGCAGGGAGACAGGACGGACAGCTGATCGTCCTCGGCAGTGGCAGACCACATGTAACAACACCTGCACAGGATCGGTACATCCAATCATCACACCTGTGGGACAGGTACAGGATGGCAACAACAACTGCCCGAGTTATACCAGGAATGTCGCGTTTTTGTCTCACCAGGGGTGATGGTCGGATTTGCGTTTATCGTCGAAGGAATGAGCGTTACACTGAGGCCTGTACTCTAGAGCGGGATCGATTTGGAGGTGGAGGGTCCGTCATGGTCTGGAGCGGTGTGTCACAGCATCATCAGCCTGAGCTTGTTGTCATTGCACGCAATCTCACCGCTGTGCGTTACAGGGAAGACATCCTCCTCCCTCATGTGGTACCCTTCCTGCAGGCTCATCCTGACATGACCCTTCAGCATGACTATGCCACCAGCCATACTGCTCGTTCTGTGCGTGATTTCCTGCAAGACAGGAATGTCAGTGTTCTGCCATGGCCAGCGAAGAGCACAGATCTCAATCCCATTGAGCACGTCTGGGACCTGTTGGATCGGAGGGTGATGGCTCGGGCCATTCACCCCAGAAATGTCCGGGAACTTGCAGGTGCCTTGGTGGAAGAGTGGGGTAACATCTCACAGCAAGAACTGGCAAATCTGGTGCAGTCCATGAGGAGGAGATGCACTACAGTACTTAATGCAGCTGGTGGCAACACCAGATACTGACTGTTACTTTTGATTTTGACCCCCCTTTGTTCAGGGACACATTATTCAATTTCTGTTAGTCACATGTCTGTGGAACTTGTTTTTAGTTTATGTCTCAGTTGTTGAATCTTGTTATGTTCATACAAATATTTACACATGTTAAGTTTGCTGAAAATAAACGCAGTTGACAGTGAGAGGACGTTTCTTTTTTTGCTGAGTTTACATACTGTTGGAAATCAAGAAACTCAAGCTGCAGTATTGACATTTAGTTCTATTCATATTCTACTTCACTTACTAGCATTGCACTTCTTGGCTGAACTCCCTATACTAGAATGTAGAGATCGACCGATTATGATTTTTCAACACGATACCGGTTATTGAAGGACCAAAAAAAGTGCAATATGTGCCATGTAAAATAGCTAACGTTTAAGTTCCTTGCTCAGAACATGAGAACATATGAAAGCTGGTTGTTCAGTATTCACAGTTCTTCAATATTCCCAGGTAAGAAATTTTAGGTTGTAGTTATTATAGGAATTATGACGCGTCGACTATTTCTCTATACCATTTGTATTTCATATTCCTTTGACTATTGGATGTTCTTATAGGCACTTTAGTATTGCCAGCCTAATCTCGGGGGTTGATAGGCTTGAATTCATAAACAGCGCTGTGCTTCCAGCATTGCTAAGAGCTGCTCGCAAACGCAGTAAAGTGCTGTTTGAATTCCTGCTGCTATCTACCACCGCTCAGACAGACTGCTATATCAAATCATAGACTTAATTATAATAAACACACAGAAATATGAGCCTTTGGTCATTAATATGGTCAAATCCGGAAACTATCATTTCGAAAACAAAACGTTTATTCTTTCAGTGAAATACGGAACCATTCCGTATTTTGTCAAACGGGTGGGAACCCTAAGACTAAATATTGCTGTTACATTGCACAACCTTCAATGTTATGTCATAATTATGTAAAATTATGGCAGATTTAATTACGGTCTTTGTTTGGAAGAAACAGGGTATATACGGCCCAGACTGTTGCATATACCCTGAATCTGCTTGCAAGAGAAGTGACACAATGTCCCTAGTTAATATTGCCTGCTAACATGCATTTATTTTAACTAAATATGTAGGTTTAAAGAAATATACTTCTGTGTATTGATTTTAAGAAAGGCATTGATGTTTATGGTTAGGTACATTTGTGCAACGAATATGCTTTTTTCACGAATGCGCTTTTGTTAAATCATCACCCTTTTGGCGAAGTTGAAACAGGCACAGCATTGATTATATGCAACGCAGGACAAGCTAGTTAACCTATTTATATCATCAACCATGTGTAGTTAACTAGGGATTATGTGAAGATTGATTGTTTTTTATAAGATCAATTTAATGCTAGCTAGCAACTTACCTTGGCTCCTTGCATCAGCAAGGTCCTTTTGACGCTGCACTCGCGTAACAGGTGGTCAGCCTGCCACGCAGTTTCCTTATGGATTGCAATGTAATCGGCGTCCAAAAGGCTGATTAACGATTGTTATGAAAATGGCGATTAATCGGTCGACCTCTACTAGAATGTCCAGTGTAGTTACTGTATCTTAGACAAAGTCCATTTGAGGTGAAAGGAGTAAACAGAGTTTGTGTTCCATGCTGTACAGAAGCAGACTGCCATCTGTTGGACAATAGAAAAACAGCAGTGTACTTTAACGTTGAAAAATGAGCATACATGATAAACTAATTGAGCAGCGTAACAGATGGGCTACAGTTAGTCAAGTGACAGTCCAGTACAGCATTGGTGTCCCTTAAAAGAATGCACAACTCGTCGTACATTAACATGAATGGGGTATGGCAGCCGATGACCTTACAGAGTTCCACTTCTTTCAGCAAAAAACAAGAAACTGCGGCTGCTGTGGGCTAAGGAACAAAAACACTGGACACTGGAAAATTGGAAAAACATTGCTTGGTCTGATGAATCCCGGTTCATGTTGTTTCATGCTGATGGGAGGACTAGGGTATGGAGAAAACCACGAGTACATGCATCCATCATGCTGCGTGTCAACATTGCAGGCTGGTGGTGTGATAGTGTGGGGGGTGTTTTCATGGCACACATTGGTTTCCTTGATAAAAGTGGAGCAACGTTTGAATGCCACAGGATATTTGAACATCATTGCCAATCAGGTGCATCCCTTCATGGCAGCAGTGAATAAAACATTTTCAGGAGGATAATGCCCCATGCCACAAGGGTAGGATTATCCAGGAATGGTTCCACGAACATGACAGTGAATTCAGCTTACTGCAGTGGCTTCCCCAGTCACCAGATCTCAATCCAATTGAGCATCTGTGGGATGAGACGGAACAGGCTATTTAGAGTAGAGATCCACTACCAGCCAACTTGACACAACTGTGGGAAGCATTGGAGACAACATGGGCCAGCGTCCCTGTGGAACACTTTCGACACCTTGTAGAGTCCATGCCCCGACGAATCGAGGCTGTTCTGAGGACAAAGGGGGGTGCAACTCAATATTAGGAAGGTGTTCCTAATGTTTTGTACACTCAGTGTATATGTCAGGTTGTTGGTGCATTATGCTTTTGTTATAATGCTTCAAGTTTTAAACAGAAATAAATGACCTGCTGATATGCTCATAAAGAAACCAATTAGCCTACATTGTGAGCATTTTCTCTGTGTTCCTATAGGCTCTGTGGCCTGTGTGAACCAGCACCACCTGTTGGTCAACTATGTCCATGACGTGAAGGACATCCTGCAGTTGTATGAGCTGTCCACTGGTGGTCTGGTCAGAGATCTGCCTCTGGACGTGGGCACTGTGGTGGGCCTCAGCTGTAAGAAGAAACACACTGACTTCTTCTACAAGTTCACCTCCTTCACCACGCCAGGTACTGTACTGTCTCGCAGGGGATACTCAACTTATTTTGCGGTGTGAGATATATGAAAAGGATATGTCATTTATTGGGACTAACCTATGGACGAGGCTGATGTTCATTGGCATAACCTGAAGTGTTTGTTTTCACCTAATTATGATTCATTAGGGTTAACATCCTCACTATGGAGTGATGGCTAACGTTCAACACAAAGAAGACTAACTTTGAATACTAATGTTGGGTACCTTCTCTGCCAACTTTCTCTTCATCTCTAACCTTTGACCTCCTCATGACCTCAAACCCCCTACCTATGTGTCGTGTCCCTCCCAGGTGTGATCTACCACTGTGACCTGAGCCAGGCGTCTCCAGAACCCACGGTGTTCCGACAGGTAGAGGTGAAGGGTATTCAACAGGAGGACTATGAGACCAACCAGGTATGACAACAGCAGATTGCAACTAAGCACAGTAACAACTTATAGTATCTGGACAATCTCAGTATGAGGACATTGTTGTGTGTTTCAGGTGTTTTACCCCAGTAAGGATGGAACTAAAATCCCCATGTTTCTGGTGCACGCCCGTGGTCTAAAGAAGGACGGATCACATCCTGTCTTCCTGTACGGATATGGAGGTTTTGAGAACTCCATCCAACCATACTACAAGTTAGTATCACAATGCATGAGTCTCCAGTGGAACGTTATGTATCTTTCCCCTCCAGGAATTCATAAGTATAATTCATCCAAATGACCTGTATTCTGTGTCGGTGGGATTTGAGTGACACCTGTCCTCTCTCTGTCTCTCTCTCTGTGTCTCTGTGTCTGTCAGTGTTCCGTACCTGCTGTTTGTCAGACACCTGGGGGGAATCCTGGCTGTAGCCAACATCAGAGGAGGAGGGGAGTACGGACAGACCTGGCACAAAGGTACTGTGTCTTCACCGCATAAAGACACATAGAAATAGCTTGATTTAACCTAAGACTATGGGCTGTCTATTTTAAGAGCACAGCTTTTCACTATTCTGCCTTCACCTTTCATCCTCGGGTGGAGCAAATAAGATGAGCAGGAAACGACTGTAGTTATGACTATTGAGATCCAGGCTCAGTCTATCTCTGTAGCCCAGTTGGTAGAGCATGGTGCTGCTTTGGCGGTTGCAACGCCAGGATAGTGGGTTCGATTCCCGGGTCCACCTGCACGTAAAATGTATGGATGGTTTGCATGCTTTGGTTAAAAATGTCTGCTAAATGGCAAATATTATGAATATAACAGTAATAATATCTATAGACTATGGCTGTATCCTGTTGAGTTGAATTCCTGTCTCTGTCTAGGTGGTGCCCTGGGGAACAAGATGAATTGCTTTGACGACTTCCAGTGTGCAGCAGAGTATCTGATCCAAGAGAACTACACCACAGCCAGCCGCATAGCCATCAACGGAGCCTCCAATGGGGGACTGCTCGTGGGTATGGAGAGGGGATGGGGAAGAGTGTGTGTGTGTGTGTGCGTGTTTTAAGACCATCTTTCTAAATTGTCTCCTAGTTCGATCAGTCATTACTGTATTATCTAATTTCATTTTTTTATATCTTCAGTATGATTGTTAATTTAAAATATATCCAATAGTAGTTAGCTACTTAGCTTCAATTAATTCAGTGATTACACAGCACATTAAACAGTAGTAAGCTACATGATTTAGAAAGACTGCCAACCATATTGCATTGTACAAACCCAACTAAAGTGTTCTTCCCTATTTTAATTGGCCATTTAGGAAAGATTGGATGTTGTTGTAGTGTGTGTGACGGTCAAAGTGAGTTGGGTATGTTTTAAGAAGTGTAACAAGTGTAAGACAGGTCTCTCTCTCTCTCTCTCTCTCACAACACACCGAGAATCTCACTGCCGATAGGTACTTATCACAGTGGGAGCCCGTTCCTTTGCTTGCTAGAACAAAAGCAGAGCCTGCTGTGTGCCAACCCACCCTTATTAAAAAACGATTGCAGTATGTTGCAAATACTGCATCCAAAATAACAGTTGATTGCAGTTACTGCACTTTCACTGCACATTCAAAACGGCAATTGTTCGTGGACAACAACTTGACTTTGGGCCAATCAGAGGGCACGAACCCCCACGTGGGGAAGCCAACAAAAAAGGGAAAAAAAGAGGGCATTGTCTCCACGGATGAGCCAGTCACACTTCATATGCAACGTAGGCTATGGGATGGTAGCTAGCTAAGTGCACAGACGCAATGCACACAACACTAAATACTTCCTCCAAGCTAGCTAACCACTGTAGCTATTATTAACGTTATAATTTAATCACAATGGGTTCGTTAGTTTTCATGAAACAGCTTCCTGTGTTAGCTGCCGAGTTAGTGCAGTGTCCTTAGCTAGCTGTCTAGTAATGTTGTGCTAGCTAGCAAATATGCTAAACATTTTTGCTATGGGCTGGCAGTATGGGATTATGGAGAGTGAATTAAATGTGTTCTTTGTCATCTTGCTAGGTAGTTATCTGGCTAGTATCAACAAGTGCTTTCTACAAAATAACAACATTAGCGCAGCCAGCTTGGAATCTAGACCATAAGCAATACACATGGATATGCATTGCCAAACAACACTGCTGCCACTTCCTGGTTTGGAGTATTTTAACCAGGCTGAGTGGCTGACGACTTCCAAGGTCTTTGCGGACACCGGTGTGTCTGAGATTTAACTCTTTCTCTCACGCACACCCAGCGGCATGTGTGAACCAACGTCCGGACCTGTTCGGCTGTGCTGTGGCTGAAGTTGGGGTGATGGACATGCTCAAGTTCCACAAGTTCACCATCGGCCACGCCTGGACCACTGACTACGGCTGCGCAGACCACCCTGAGCAGTTCAAATGGCTCATTGAGTAAGTCTGGCATACTCAATCACACACACACACACACACACTAAACATACATCACATACTGAACATAAACACAACTGCATTGGACGGCGCGTTCTACCTTTGCACATGCACTTTGTAATTTGTACAATAAATACATTCTTCCTCCCTCCTCTCCCCTCTCACCCTCAGGTACTCCCCTCTTCACAACCTCCCCCCTAGCTCTCACGCTGGCGCTGCCTACCCTGCCATGCTCCTACTGACTGCCGACCATGACGACCGGGTGGTGCCCCTCCACACCCTGAAGTACTGTGCCACACTGCAGCACGGTGTGGGCAGCAGCCCCGGGCAGCGCCAGCCTCTCATGGTCAGGGTGGACACCCGCAGCGGTCACGGAGCGGGCAAGCCTACTGCTAAGGCCATCCTGGAGGATACTCACATCTTCTCCTTCATCGCCCAGACACTGGGGCTGAGCTGGAGAGAGTGAGGGAGGGAGGAGAGGTCGAAGGGGGAGCAGAAAAGGGGAGGGAAAAGGTAAAGGAAAAGTGAGAAAAAGTGAGAAAAAGAGGAGTAGCGGGAGAGATTAGCAGAGACAGCGGAGGTTAGGAGAGAGGAATGGGGGAGGGACATTTAAGGAGTGGAGGGAGGATGAGACAAGAGTACTGGGAAAACAGGTGGTGTTTGACAAACTGATACTGTACACTATAACTGATACTGTGCACTATAAAACCCCACAGTGGACGTGTCATAATACCCATAAAATCTAACAGTCAAACATTTTTCCCATAGGGGATTTTAGAAACACTTCAAATAAGGGCTGTGTTTCGTGTAGGCTTACCCTGATGTGATGTTTTGATAACTTATCAATATATTCACTTAATTTTGTATAAATAAAATGTTATTTCTACGATTCTTTTGCCAATTGTACATCATTTATCACTTTTTCCTGTAATGGAATTTTTTTGTGGGTAAGATTGCTTCCACTTAGTTCTCTAGGATGCACTTGTCCTCTATACCCAGTAGGTGGCAGTATGTTACAGTGGAATAGCTCTACGGAGCTTCACTTCCTGACTGCAACCTTAGCTGTCAGCCAGACTGCCCTGATTTCCAATACAATGATTAACAGTCCTCACCGATGACAGTCTTATCCAATAGCTACCCTATTCAGAGAAAAATAAGCACAAAATGTATACCTTGGCTTTCTCGATTGTGCCATCCACCATAGCCTGAACGCGTTTAGCTTTTTGAAAATGGACCCATTTCAAGGTCTTTCAGCTAATTAGCTGTGAATGTGTTTATACAAGTGCTCTCTCTGTATTGAAAGACGAGGCAAAATGAAAAACAGTGCTGTCATTCGTTGCATTATATGGGGGTTCATTCAGTCGTGCTCTGTTCATCAATTCAGTCTTGAAATAGAGGCATCTTTCAACTTGTTTTATAATCGCAACCACAAATTGCAACTCCAGTCCTACCACACCGTAATAGCAAGCTTAAGGGCGGCAGGTAGCCTAGCGGTTAAGACCGTTGGGCCAGTAACCGGAAGGTTGCTGGTTTGAATCCCCAAGCCAACTAGGAGAAAAATCTGCCGATGTGCCCGTGAGCAAAGCACTTCATGCTAATTGCTCCTGTAAGTCGATGTGGATAAGAGCGTCTGTTAAAATGCAAGGTGTCTGTCTTTTCTTGAATTTGTTTATACCGAGAACAGAGGTGAGCCATGTGACCCTAGCTAGCAGGAAGTGGTAAGCTGTCGCACTGCTGGCTCTAACCCGCCCTCCGACCTTAAGGGACACGCAACGCCTCCAATTAGGCCTGGTTAAGGTTGACGAGCTCATTAGCATCTCTTAGGGGAGGGTGTAGGGGTCAGAGGGGGTACCGCCCTGGGCTCTGACAGGTATGGGTCTGTACCCCTCCAATATGCCACTCTATAATTTGTCACAAGCCCTCTACACTCTGGGGACCAGGAGGGAGACCAGGGGTTCTGTGCCCCCCCATCTAATTTGTATCCAATCTAAGCTCCCCATCATCGCCTCTCACTCTGCAAACTTCCAGGGGTAGAATCTAATTCAGCAGCGTGACAGATGTTGTGGCCAATGGTGCGTGCAGTTCAACTCCCTCGTTAGCACATTGAGTGGCACACCTGTTTTACTTATCACATTCCTACTTTCCCACTGAAAGGATTTTTAGGGAGGATGGAAAATTGCCATTTTTCCACGCATGGCCGGGTTTTCAGTAAGCGCACATAGGCGGTTTGGTGACAGGTGCTGAATGGATGGGGCGGGTTTGGAGGTCATACAGTGACCCTGCTACATAAATCATCTGGAGAGACACTGAATCAGAGGGTGAGGACTAGGGTGGGGTGGAACTCATCACAGGAGATTCAGAAATACAGGACGCAATTCAGCTATTGGAGAGAAAGGGATTGACTATGGCTAAACGAGGTTGTTTCATTTAACCTGGGTGTATAGCAAATAACTTTACCTCTGTGGAATCTACCTGGTGTGATCAGAGCTTATACACATTCAGCTATTCCTCTCTATCTTTTGCTCATTCCTTATTCCGTCAATCTTTCATCATTAACGTACACATCTGAAACATCAGCGCTACGTATTCCTCAATGCGCCTTATTCCCCCCCCCCCAAAAAAACTGTTGGAAACACTGCCTAATTGAGCCCCTAGACCCGGGAAATTGCCAAATTTGTGCCGAGATGAATGGTCCTGGCATGGCTTTTTCGCCTAGCCAAATTAATTCTCTGGTGTGTCGTGCGCCCCTACAAACCCCATCCGTCAAAGGCTCCCTAATCGATTTATTCACAGACTCCCCATCTGCCACCACTGCGCCTCTCACTCAGTTCAGCTGGTGCCAGGGTCACGGCCCAGGTGGTGTTTTGTTGTTATGTCTACCAAGGTGTATTGTACGACAAGGATTGACACATTTCCTTTTCATGTTATGTAGTTTTGCATCTAAGGGTTGATAGGGCAAAAGACTCATGGCGCTGGTAGAGGGTGGTAGGGCGGCTGTGGCTTGGCCCCAATTTGACAGTCTGGGCACATGCTCGTCTGGCGACTGGTGGGGCCTAATGGCGTTTTCATGGGCGGCCCCTCTGCCACTAAGGAATCCTAGCGACAGGCTGAGGGGAACATCTGCTGCCAAAACGTCCTCTGAATTCAGCCCTGCAAATAACCAGATACTCCACCCAGAGACGGGAGTTTAAGGCTTTGGTGATTTCACAGTGATTTGTAAAGTGATATAGTGCAGAGTGTATCTACCAAGCTCAGGTATCCATGAAATGTTTTCGCAACTTTTAAAGGAAAAAGTAGACAATGAAAACCAAAGTGTAACAGGCTCTGTTAGCCAATTGTATTTTACACATAATTTGCCAGCTTTTAAAACGTTTAAAGCTTTTGAATGTGGCCCAAGATGCTTCGATATCAGGGTAGGGTTTGTCTTGACGCACAAAGCAGAACAAGTGTAATGTTCTGCTTTGACTGTTTACAGTGTGTGAACAGTTAAGCATCAAGGGCACAAAGTTCCACTTCCCCCAAACAGAAAGAAAAGCCACCTTCCTGCAAGGTGCTCTGATGTTTAAAAATACTAATACCTTTACATTCCTATGCAGGCCCAGGTCTCTGCAGGTGAAAACAAGCTTTTCCTATTTGGTTAAAGAATATGAGTTGCAAACACTAGCAGAGCAACACAGCACTCTCTTTTTCATTACAACCCATTGGGAAAAAAGAGTGTCCATATAATGGTAGTGGAGTAGCAACCAGGATTGCCCTCCAAGAAATAATTACAGCCTCTTATACAAAACCCCACAATATACCAGAGAGTCTCCTCCAAGGGCCACAATTGATGTTTGGTTTACAAGGGCCTCTTTATTAAGCTGCACTTCAATAAAGTGTATTATCCTATTTGTGGGACTAATATGGCCCAATGCTATCCTCAATTACATATAAATGACACAGCAAATTGGAAAATTAGGAGGGGAGGGAAGGGTACATTTTCCCCAAACAGGGTAAAACCAATTCATTAGGAGAGTGGAGACAAGGGGCAGGGTTATTGTCGTCTGTTGAAAAGCAGACTTTGAGCTTAGACACCTTCATATAGTCTCATTGAAGACCGACTGCTTTCTTTTCACTAGTTATAGTTCACAATGTATTACCTATAAGATAGTAACCCGAGAAGTTATAGTTCTGTAAATATATGCAGTGTAATTAGCTATTGAAACAGTGCATGACAACGGATTATGAGGAAAGCCTATTGGGAGGTTTGAGTCTGAGTCTGGACGACAGGTCCTTGGAATTGACAGTAGGCTACAAGGACTGGTCTTTGTGTGTAGACTATTCAGTAAAACATGAATATAGCCTATGTATGTGTTAACGTTCTCTAGTATCTCTGGATATATAAACTAAAGACAGGAGGTTGAACGTGGGGCGATTAAGGGGCACCTTGGCACCCTTTATCTGTCTACACTTCATGCCACTCCAAGCTATTCCTGCAGTGTCAAATATTATCACCTTGGCTGTGACAATATCTTCTTAATGTCCTTCTATAGGGAGATGATTATAGACCTTATCTGTGCTTTGGATCGTCTGACACACACCTGTCTCTCCTGGCTTCACTGCAGCGGATGGGTCTCAGCAGATCACTGATATAGAACTACAATGCTTTAGCAATGCTTTTAGCTGTGTGTTATTTTAAATGAAAGTGGGTATTATGCAGAGAAAAATATACTGTATTTATGTTGGGAAAATATAGCATCTGACAATTGACTGTGTTTAATCAAGAAACCTTACCCCTTGCACTGAAAAAATACATTAGCTAGGGGGTTTCAACTGAATATAGTAGTTGATTGTGTGCTGCATGGGAGAGAGAGGGTCAGAACAGAATGTGGTAAACAACAGAGCTCGACACACACACACACACACACACAGGTGGCTGCAGACAGTCCATCAGCGGGGCTGTCTCTGTGTTCTCGGTGGGTGCAGAACACCAGAACAGAACTGTGTGTACAAAAGTGCTGACCTTGCTGTAAGGAACGCCAACGGAAACCCTGTTTCACTGTCATGCATCAGAGAGTTGTCAACCTTGAGACCCCTGTGCCCGATTGGTCAGCCAGAAGACGTGAAAAGTGTCTTTAAGTGCATCCGTCTTCACCCCTATGCTGCCTGACCAATCCTCCAGAAAACAGCTGCGCATCACGTGTTACATACTTCTACCACCACAACCACATCCTTTTCACATGATTGATAGCGAGAGTTTCGTTCTCTTCCTTCCAACTGCATAACTGTCCTCCGCTGCTGCCATGTCTGTCATATCTCACGGAGACAGCAGTCGGACCAGTAGAACCAGAACTTTTAGGGTTCACGTGAGGACATATTTGAGATCCATATGAGTCTTGCAATTAAACCGGAAATCACACAGCATCTATCTATATGTCCTTAACAAAATATGCACTCTATGTGGTACAGTAAAGTCACATCTTAAGTGGTTTAGCTGGCATGATCATTATAAATCAGTGGGCATCAATATCCTTCACCTTCCATTGTTACGCATATAACCTCCCAATGTCATTGACAATGTCGTCTCACTCATCGTTTCTGTGTTCAGAGAGGGTTTATCACTGTCATGAATTCGGGACACTAACTCACATTTGGAAATGCACTGGAACAATCAGGGGTGGACTGGGACAAAAATTCTGCATTTTAGCCACACCAGTCCACATCACCGCAAACGCAAACCCTAAAAGCCGCTGCCGCAGAGGACAGTGATGCAGTTGAGGTAGTAAGAAAACAGAGAAAGAAACTCACGCACACTGACATAGATCATGTAGCCTACTGCTGCCAGTTAGGGGGATTCAGGGGAACATTTAGACACTAGGTTACTTGAAATATAGCCTAACAAGTCATTATATTGCTTATATGGCTTTTATAAACTGGGTGGTTCGAGCCCTGAATGCTGATTGGTTGACATCCGTGGTATATCAGTATATGGGTATGACAAAACATGTACGGGTATGACAAAACATGTATTTTTACTGCTCTAATTACGTTGGAAACCAGTATATAACAGCAATAAGGCACCTCTGGGGTTTGTGATATATGGCCAATATACCACGGCTAAGGGCTGTGTCCAGGCACTCCGTGTTACGTCGTGCATAAGAACAGCCCTTAGCTGTGGTACATTGGCCATATATCCGGACGCTTATAAGAAATCCTGCTATGCCCTCAGACAAACTATCAAACAAGCAAAGCGTCAATACAGGATTAAGATTGAATCCTACTACACCGGCTCTAACGCTCGTCGGATGTGGCAGGGCTCGAAAACTATTACTGACTACAAATGGAAACCCAGACACGAGCTGCCCAGTGACGCAAGCCTACCAGACGAGTTACATGCCTTTTATGCCTTTTATGCTCGCTTTGAGGCAAGCAACACTGAAGCATGTATGAGAGCACCAGCTGTTCTGGATGACTGTGTGATAACGCTCTCGGTAGCCGATGTGAGCAAGACCTTTAAACAGGTTAACATTCACAAATCCGCAGGGCCAGACATATTACCAGGACGTGTACTCAAAGCATGCGCTGACCAACTGGCAAGTGTCTTCACTGACATTTTCAACCTCTCCCTGACCGAGTCTGTAATACCTACATGTTTCAAGCAGACCACAATAGTCCCTGTGCCCAAGGAAGTGAAGGTAACCTGCCTAAATGATTACCGCGCTTAGCACTCACGTAGGTAGCCATGAAGTGCTTTGAAAGGCTGGTCATGGCTCACATCAACAGCATCCTCCCGGATACCCTAGACCCACTCTAATTTGCATACCGCCCCAACAGATCCACAGACGACGCAATCTCAATCGCACTCCACTCTGCCTTTTCCCACCTGGACAAAAGGAACACCTATGTGAGAATGCTGTTCATTGACTACAGCTCAGCGTTCAACACCATAGTGCCCACGAAGCTCATCACTAAGCTAAGGACCCTGGGACATAACACCTCCCTCTGCAAAAGGGTAGGCAACAACACATTTGCCACACTGATCCTCAACACTGGGGACCCTCAGGGGTGTGTACTTAGTCCCCTCCTGACACAACAGTGGTAGGCCTGATCACCGACAACGATGTGACAGTCTATAGGGAGGAGGTCAGAGAACTGGCAGTGTGGTGCTAGGACAACAACCTCTCAATGTGAGCAAGACAAAGGAGCTGATCGTGGACTGCAGGAAAAGGCTGGCCGAACAGGCCCCCATTAACATCGACGTGGCTGTAGTGGAGCAGGTCGAGAGTTTCAAGTTCCTTGGTGTCCACATCACCAACGAACTGTCATGGTCCAAGAGGTCACGACAAAACCTTTCCCCCCCTCGGGAGACTGAAAAGATTTTGCATGGGTCCCCAGATCCTTAAAATGTTCTACAGCTGCACGATCGAGAGCATCCTGACCGGTTGCATTACCGCCTGGGTATGGCAACTGCTCGGCATCTGATCGTAAGGCGCTACAGAGGGTAGTGCGTATGGCCCAGTACATCACTGGGTCCAAGCTTCCTGCCATCCAGGACCTATATAATAGGCAGTGTCAGAAGAAAGACCATAAAATTGTCAGAGACTCCAGTCACCCACGTCACAGAATGTTTTCTCTGCTTTTTCGCCACTGGAGGCTGGAAAGTCCTGCCTATTTAATTCGCTGAAAGGCCCATCACTTCTTGGCACAAAGATATGTATACGCTCAACCACACTGTCAACCAAAGGACAACGCTGGAAATCTATCAGCATCGACATAAACTACTCCTGGCATCGTTCTATGACACTGAAGGTTTTTATATGGAATGCTATAGAATAAAACAGAAAGAGAGAGACTTCCAGTTCCTTAATGTAGCCATTGGCTGTATTATACAGCCAAAACATTAAGGAACTGTCACTCTCGCTCTCCTTCTCTCTCTCTGTTTTCTTCTATTGAATTATTTGTAGGCTAATATTTAAAACACTTAGCTAAGTGGGCAGGGGGACATGACATGCGCTAATTTGAAATATGTAGTTAGGCTATTATAAGGTATTACAGTGCCTATAGAAAGTCTACAGTCCCTTGAACTTTTATCACATTTTGCTACATTAAAATTAAATCTAAAAAGGGATTAAATTAGCTGTTTTTCCCCTACACGACCTACTCCACATTTTTAAAGGAAAAGGAAGTTATAGAAAATTTATCAAATTAAGAAACATAAATAAAAACTTCAATATCATAATTTGATATTGAAGTCTCCACCCCACCTGAGTTAACCCTCGAAGGTCGATGTCCGCTCCCCCGCTTAAATCTAATTGGCATTATAATAAAATCCTCATAAAAATCTGTCACTTTTAGCTAGAGATAGATTTTTTTTGTTGCTTTGGATGCGTCTCGATCCACGGCATCCGCCTATGTCGCACTTCCGCATCTGTGGTGAAATGTGACAGAGCTAGAGCGGTGTTTGTCAGACCATGAGACACCCCGAAAATCATCCTTCTCACAAAATCGTCTGTTTGGCCTACAAACTATTATGAAAAGATTCTGGAAAGACGAGACTCTCACAAACACGATGGTGTTCTCCGTTTTGATCTACGACCCCACAAGCGTCTTGGGACTCATCTGAAGTAGGTACAGCCAATTTAACAACTTCTGTCTGTAACATCCGAACAGTTAACATTCACATTTGCATTTTTTGTCATTTAGCTCTTATCCACAGCGACTTACAGCAGCAAGTTTGGGCTACACACTAATGCGACATCTCTGTGGAAAGGTGACTCTCACAAACACATACAGTACATGTCAGTTTTGCTCTAGGATGCCCAATGGCCTCACAAGACTCGTCTGAAGGTCCCTCAGTACCAGCTGAAAAAATTTATGGAAGTATATATAGAGACTGTTTAGTGCCAAAAATAACGTAAAAAAATAACCAATGTTTCCTTATATCTCTCAGATATAGGGCAGACACTTCCGAACAAACTTCCTTTTGATTTTTTGAGGGGGACTATCTTTTGTTCCATGTAGTGAATCTGTTCTTCGATGTGTTTGTATGGGCTAATAGCGGTTAAGCCAAATAAAATGTTTCGAATATTTTTGGTATATTTTCTTTTGATAATTGAAGGGGTCTTAAAATTCAAAATCATATAGCTAAATTATCCTTGGTATGACCTTCCTAAAACAATTCCACAGAGCTTATTAGAACCCAGGGTTAGGTTTTCAGAAGACTGAGGTGGGTTTTCCTCTAACTTTTTACCTGGGCTTTGCTCCTTTCATATTTATTTTGATCCTAACAAACTCCCTAGTCCCTACCGGTGACAAGCACACCCATAACATGATTCTGCCACTGCTACCACTGTACACTGTGAATAACTAACTTACTAACATTTACAAATGTGGGAGTAATGTTTAATAAATTATGAGCAAACAGTTTGTAAATGCCTTATAAATGGTTTATTGTGGACCCTTAAAATAAATTGTTACCCTAGGATGTTGCTGGGCCCAGCTCAGACAGTGTGGTCCTGTGGTCTTTACATTTACATTTACATTTAAGTCATTTAGCAGACGCTCTTATCCAGAGCGACTTACAAATTGGTGCATTCACCTTATGATATCCAGTGGAACAACCACTTTACAATAGTGCATCTAACTCTTTTAAGGGGGGGGGGGGTTAGAAGGATTACTTTATCCTATCCTAGGTATTCCTTAAAGAGGTGGGGTTTCAGGTGTCTCCGGAAGGTGGTGATTGACTCCGCTGACCTGGCGTCGTGAGGGAGTTTGTTCCACCATTGGGGTGCCAGAGCAGCGAACAGTTTTGACTGGGCTGAGCGGGAACTGTACTTCCTCAGAGGTAGGGAGGCGAGCAGGCCAGAGGTGGATGAACGCAGTGCCCTTGTTTGGGTGTAGGGCCTGATCAGAGCCTGAAGGTACGGAGGTGCCGTTCCCCTCACAGCTCCGTAGGCAAGCACCATGGTCTTGTAGCGGATGCGAGCTTCAACTGGAAGCCAGTGGAGAGAGGTCTTCTGGTCCCAGTGATGTTTAGCAGCACAGACATCTCATCTGCTGCTGCAGCAGTCAGTAATTGTTCTTCTTTATCTAATAAATGTGTTTATTAATTCACAACTAGGATATTGCTGGGCACAGGCACAGGTCCCCTGGTCTTCTAGTACCAGTGCTGTGGGAAAGGATGCTAGGCTTAGCAGAGACAGCTCAGAGGTGAGTGCAGTGGAGGTAGGAGGAAAACAGAGAGACACAGATGTACTGCCAGTTCTATATGTAATAGCAATTGACACTTAGGAGTGACAGACAGACAGAAACAGAGTGACAGCAGAGAAGATGCAGAGACAGACTGCACAACAGAGAGGCAACAAGGCACATTTTTAGTGGTGAGTTCTATCTCCAGTTGTGCTTTTACATGTATTTGTCATAAACGTATTTGTCTTAAACATGAGCTGGTTTAAAAGGAGGAGGACTATGTTTCACCAGCCACTGGTATAGTAAAAGCTGAGGAACGCTGTACTATAGTGTACTGCTGAAATACTCAACTGGCGGACTGTGGAACGGGGTCAATATGGACCGCGGTTCCCGAGTTGTGGCTAAAATGCCAGGGCTGAATTTTTGTCCCAGTCCGCCCCTGATTGTTCAAGTGCATTTCCCAATGTGAGTTAGTGTCCCTAATACATGACAGTGATAAACCCTCTCTGAACACAGACACGATGAGTGAGACGACATTGTCAATGACATTGGGAGGTTGTATGCGTAACAATGGAAGGTGAAGGATATTGATAGAGACCTGTGTGCACTGATTTATAATGATCATGCCAGCTAAACCACTTGAGATGTGAATTTACTGCACCACATAGAGTGCATATATTATTAAGGTCATATAGAAAAATGCTGTGTGATTTCCGATTTAGTTGCTTGACTCACATGGATCTCAAATATGTCGTCAGATGAACCCACTGATCCCCCCCCGTTCATCAGTCTCTAACTAACATACAGAGAGACCAGCTGATGTCTCACATGTCAACCCTTACAATGTACATACCAGGCGGTGTTAAGCACACCCCTTACTGTAGTGGCCGAGGGTCACGTGAGCTGCAGAGGAGGGGCACTGTAAGGGCCACAGACGGCTAACCAGCTTGAGTCGGGGGTTCTGGACCGAGGCTCATGTGGACCAAACAACCCTGCTGGGCTCCCAGGAGCACCCAATCTCTCACACCATCTGCTGGGTTGTTTTTCCTCCTGCACTAGGGAAACTGGAGGAGGGAGTGGTCCAATTGACAGATGAAGGGCAGCCATTTTGGTTCTAGGCCAGAACAACTCCACTACTCCTCCTCCATCCTGGTGCTGAGCGACTGTGTCTCAATCACTCAAACAGTGTTCATACACATGTCACGGGGCAATGAGTTTGTCCTGTCATGTTTGAGGGAGTTTGGTATTGGCATTCAAGGATTTGAATGGCAGGTTTGGGAAGAGTTGAGAGCCATCCTTCACAAGTGTAGGAATAAAAAATAAGTAAGATGGCACTGTGAAGCTAACGACATTTTAGTGACCTTGCAAATGACAGGTGGTTACACTTGATGCTCAACATTAGACAACTACAAAACACAATTTAACTCCATGAAATAAATCACTGTCATAATGCCAACTCTCATAAGGCACAAATAAATAAAAAAAGTAATTTTGAGGCGCATTCAACTGTGCTACCACAAATTACTGAAAGGGCCTAAAGGCTTGACTCTACAAAACTTGTTTAATCTTTCTTTTAGGTAAATATTTGTGCATTCAATTTCATCATATAGTTGTATAGAGTCAATATCCTGGCCTATGTAAAACATACGAGGTCTGTAAAATGTATATAGATTCAGACATGTTGTGAAATAGTACAGTTACACATAGAAATCAAACTGAATGGACTAAAAACAAGCAAAATATAACTATTTTAAAATAGATTGTGTCTGTAAAATGTGTATAAGATGTATAAACTGAAGGTAGAAGCCTAAGTGTTATTGTTTATTAGTTTACTCCAATTGAGGGAGGGGTGGTAGGGTTTGTGGGGAATAATAAAGGTATTTTCAAAAAATAAGTATGTATATCTATATAGGTATGTGTATGTATATATGTTTATATGTATGCATATGTATGTGTATGGGTATGTACGTGTATGTATATGGATATATATATTTACCTGTCACGCCCTGGCCATAGAGAGGCTTTTATTCTCTATTTTGGTTAGGCCAGGGTGTGACTAGGGTGGGCATTCTAGTTTCTTTATTTCTATGTTTTCTATTTCTTTGTGTTTGGCCGGGTGTGGTTCTCAATCAGAGGCAGCTGTCTATCGTTGTCTCTGATTGAGAACCATACTTAGGCTGCCCTTTTTTCCACCTGTGTTTGTGGGAAGTTAACTTTGTTTGATGGCACATTGCCTTCAGCTTCAAGTTTGTTTTGGTATTGTTTTGTCGGCGACATCTACTATTAAAAGTATGTACGCTCACCACGCTGCACCTTGGTCCTCTTCTTACGACAGCCGTGACATTACCAAAAAAAGATATGGGGGTTTGGAAATGATGCAGACAATTACATTGATGGCAGCAACAATCTTTCTGCAATATTAAGCTGATCCTCCCCTAAAATGAAATAAATAAATATCCTGGTCTGGGATATGAACAACGTCAAACAGTGGCACAACTCATGTAATAAGAAACGCCATGTCAGTTGTCTCCCTATACTCCTTATTGGGGTTGTTAATATGGTTCTCCTCACCTTGCTCCAGTCCCCCCGAGACTCTATATAACGCAGCTTACCCTATCTTCTGAGTAATCAAAGCAATAAAAGCTTTTACTCTTATCTGAACAAGACAAAAACTGCTTTATATATACTGTACCTTCAACAGAAAGACTTCAAAAGTTCCAGTCATTCGCACGGCAGGATTTTCCTTTCTTCTATTTTTATTAAAATGCTCTACTCTTGTCAGTGCAAATGCATATTACAGAGGAAGATGTAAAACTGAATAATCCACTCTGAGATACAATGTATTAAATAGTCTGACATAGAAGAAAGAAATATACGCTTTATGGCTTATTGGGCTCCATGTCTGGAGAAAAAAGGGCCCACATTTCACCAGTCAGTTTAGTCATTGCTCTTGTAACCTAGTCTTTATAGAACACTCATTTTTACAGGTTCGGAACAAGTCAAGTCACAGTTTACAGCAGCATTACTTAATAATGTAGCTATAAATGGCATGCTGGTTACCAAAGTAGTAAACAGCACCTTGGTCTCTTGGTAGCTGTCGTTGTATTAAAAAATAAACACGTTGGTTTCTCCTTTTGGACCACCACAGAGTTTTCCTGTTAAAAAGAATACCCAGCAGCTCCTTTATGAGAAAAGACTGCCACAAACGATGTCAGTGTGCACAGAGGGCGGTTTGCGGAAGAATAAACATGTTATTCACAAGATCGCATTGAAATAGATAGCCCTGATCCAACACAACAGCACATGATGCTTCAAATGATTTCCCGCCCTATATGCAGTAGACATACTACACAGAGCCAAAAAAAACACGAATATCAACTCAGTCAGGTGTGGCATCATATACCCCACTGTGTGCAACCTGCTGATATGAATGCGACCCCAGTTAGGTTGCATAAATGTTTTTATTTGTTCGAGAATGATGCCTGGGGCTACACGTTCCGATGGGTAACGTATGCCAAAAGGGATTTTGGCAAATTGGGGTGATGCGAGATGACCTTGTTGATTTTTGGCAGAGATGGCTTTCTTTCAAAATGATAAATACATTAAAACAAAATGAGCATCGAATGGACAGAAACCTACCTCCGTGTGGCCTTGGGGTGTGATGGATGGAGAGACTCCTGCGGTGGATATTTTCGCGCGCTCGCCATGGTGCTGGCGTGTGGAGTAGGCGACATGTCGTGATGAAGGTCATCTGAAATTGAAGTGTCCAATTCACGTTGTGAAACGGAACAACTTTTGTCACCATGAACAATAATGAGGGGAGAAAATACAAACGCTGTTTTAGCTAATTCTCTAAAACCACGCTGAATGAAAAGGATCTAAACTTTTTGGCAGACCCGGCGCCAGAACGAATCAGTTGGACGGGCCTTTGATTTCCATAGGCAGACCCATTTTTTTCGTAGGACTTCCAATGTGTGCACGGTTCCTGGGACTGAAAGACCTCTCGGCGGAGGAGTTGCATGGAGTATTTTCACAAGCCGTACCACCGTCACAAGTCATAGAGCCTGAGAAAGGAGATATGGAGATTTGAAGGAAGTAGTGGGAGTTTTGGGGTTTTGGTTTGGTCAATGTGTTTTTTTATTGTTTTATTTGGGGTGGATTCATTTTCCCTATCACGTATGGGTTTTATTTTTTGCCTTGGTTTTTTCAACCCCGTCCAGGTGGTGTCGGTAATGCACATTTTGTGTTGTAGTCTGCCATAAAACCCACAAAAGAAGAACAGCCAGTACAGCTCGAGAGAGCTCTCTATCCGACAAACTGTGATCAGGTAAAGTATATATATATATATATATTGTTATATATATATATATATTGTTATATATATATATTGTTATATATTTGAATGACCCTAAGCCTACTGCTAAAGCAGCACTCGAGTGGTTTAAGGGGAACATTTAAATGTCTTGGAATGGCCTAGTCAAAGCCCAGACCTCAATCCAATTGAGATTCTGTGGTATGACTTAAAGATTGCTGTACACCAGCAGAAACCCATCTAACTTGAAGGAGCTGGATCAGTTTTGCCTTGAAGAGTGGGCAAAAATCTCAGTTGCTAGATGTGCCAAGCTTATAGACATATCCCAAGAGACTTGCAGCTGTAATTTCTGCAAAAGGTGGCTCTACAAAGTATTGACTTTGGGGGGGTGAATGGTTATGCACGCTCAATTTCTCTTTTTTTTGTCTTATTTCTTGATTGTTTCACAATAAAAAAAATATTTTGCATCTTCAAAGTGGTAGGCATGTTGGGTAAATCAAATGATATAACCCCCCCCAAAATATATTTTAATTCCAGGTTGTAAGGCAACAAAATAGGAAAAATGCTAAGGGGGGTGAAAAGTATAATATATGCAAATACTGTATGTCCCCTTTTGTGTTTTACAGTTCCAGCAGAGGAATGACATTTCTGAGTGCATGTTATTCAGTTACACCGGCATATAGTATGTTCTATGGATGGTCTTAAACTGCAGTAATTTATGTCTGAGATTATATGAACGTGGCCGGGCATTCAAACATACAGTATTTTTATCCATTCATCATCAATAGCTTCTACTAGGTCTTCCTCACGTTTTTGTTTTACATGATTTGTGTCATCGGGGAAAGCCTCTATCAACCCTTGTTACAGTTTGGAAATCAACTTTGGAGGTTTGTCAGACTTCCTTAAAATAGTTTCAATCTTTGAAGCATCTGGCTTGCCCAGTGTTTGCTGCGCAGAGAGAATAAAGTGTTGTATCTGCAAAAATTCACCTCAGCTCTGTCACAGACTGGTCTTCCCTGGCTGCCTGACTTTGCTGAGACCAGTCACCATCTGATCCTCCTAAGACGAGGCAAGACAGAAAAAATACCTTGGTGTACATTTATACATTATATTATCCAAGAATAGAATCAATGGTTCAACAATTGAAATGACCATTATTCTCAGATCCCAGACTGTAGCTTTAAGCTTAAGATGCTGTCCCGTAGCTACTGTAGATCTACCCATCAACTCAAGATGGAACTTTGTATCAATTACTGATATTGTTAATTCACTGATATTGTTAATATACAGTTTAACATCTGCATTGCTTGGGTTTCTGTATAAGCACTATGTGACATCTGCTGATGTAAAAAAAGGCTTTATAAATCCATTTGATTGATTGACTGATATACTGCTAAATTCACCTGAGCTCTGTAGACTGGTCTTGCCTGGCTGTCTGACCCTACTGAGACACCTGTCACCATCTGACCCTGCTTCGACATGATGATCATAGTGTTGTGTACTGATGGTGAAAAGTAGGGAATTAGCTAGGGAAACAAATCAATAACATTACATTGCAATACTGACCCTAATAGAAACGTTGGGCTGCTGGTTTCATCGTTTGATTCGGGTCTAGTGTAAATGAGGCAAAAATAATACCTACTTTTGGCCAGCTCTCTCTACATCAACAGCCGAAGTTCATTTACTTCTGTTGAAACGGGACAAAAAGGATACAAAACATTTCCATACAAACAACAGCTGTTAGCGATATGAGGTGGCTACTATTACTGTCTGACAGATAGCTACAGGTTAGAGCTGAACTGGCTGTGGTAGCTACTAGCTAGCTAATTCATTTACCTCAGTCAAGAGGGGATGAAACAGCCAGTTTCTGCTCTGCTTGCTTTAACAACTCAGAGAAAGAGCGCAACACCAACAGACTGACAGCAGCTGCCTCTGTTCAACGTTCCCATGCTGGTCCAGCCAGCCTTTCAGAAGCTTTGCCTTCACACAGCCTGTCCTCCTGCTCTGTGGTGTCGGCGTGGTCCTACATACAGCCGACTGAAACCTCTAAACAGCCTATCCGACCACTCTAAGGAGTCGGCATGGTCCTAAAGCACACTGATGCCGTTTTTCGTATCACAGTACAATTGTCACGCTGGTATAAAGGATTTGGAGACAGGCGCAGGAATACACAATAGTGGTTTTTAATACACCCTAAAGAAACACGTATACAAAAACACTGGGCTGTACCCAAACAAAAGAGCGAGGGTATACCTCGTTGAACGACACGGGACGATACCCGTAATACACAATATATAAAGCACGCAGTATAACCGCTGCACCACCGCATAGGTACTCACACATGGGAACAATAACCGACAAAGACAGAAGGAACAGAGGGCACATACTGTAGACGGAGCGGCCTTCTGGTCAGACTTCGGAGGCGCGCACACCACCCACCCGCTTCAAGGATTTTATTGGCTAATGTCCAGTCTCTAGATAACAAGGTAGACGAAGGGCTGGGGCTGCTTTTGTGGGAGCTAAACTCATCACTATGATAACATCTCCATTATTAGTAGCATCTAGACCAGACATGGGCAAACTACGGCCCGCGGGCCACATACGGCCCGTTAGGCTTTTTAATCCGGCCCGCCGAACTTGTCCAAATTATATGGAAGTGCGTCTTTTAATTAAGAGCAATGCGCATTTACGCACAGCAGCGGTACAGTAGCTTTATTAACACGCCGCACATCGCTCTTAATTTAAATTTAAATTTTCAGCTGCAGGTAGGATATTTAATACAGCCTATGTCTGTGTGCTTGGCAACGATACACGTGTACTGTTTGCGCGTGAAGGCGAGGGCGTCTGTGGCGAGTTTGTAGAGCGCGCGGTCAGGACAATCCATCCATGATTTTGCGGAGTTTAACACAAGTAGATATTATTGAGCTTGAGTATTTCGTTGTGTAATAATATGTTTTGAATGTTGAAAGTGATTCAATTTTTCAATAAATGTTGATTTCTTTAACTTTGCACCTTCGATTGAAACTTATTAAAAACAGACGCAATCTTGATAAATCACAGTGCGTATGTTATTTTAATCTATTTACATTTCCTCATCCCGGTATCTGCGAAATAGTATGTAAATGCCATATCTTGCATATTCCTTGAGACAAATTTATTAACTGATAAGGGCTATTTTTCACATTTGAAAGACAGTTAATAAATTGGGTTGTAGTGTTCTTACTGTGCTATGAGGTTTGCACACACTACATTTAATGCTTTAGTATATCCGGCCCAAACACTCCCTCCAAATGCTCCTGGCCCGGCCCCTCTGTCAAATTTTAGAACCCATTGTGGCCCGCGAGTCAAAAAGTTTGCCCACCCCTGATCTAGACTGTCCACTTTGAAGAGCTGAGACAGAATGGCTATATAAGGAATGGAACATATAGGACCAGGGCCCCGCTACCATTATAACCTAGACAGCTGTCAGATGTGGGCGTTAACAAGCAAGAACTGAGATGGAAAGATAATGGTGGAGGAAGGTCAAGGGAAGCTATTTTCATATAGAGGGAGGGGATTCTATACGTTATGCAAAGACGGAATACAATACAAGCAGGGCTCTGTGATATGAGAATTTAGCTGTTTCATGGAATTGCTCGGCTCTGTTACTTTGTAATAAAGTCTAACTGAATCTACAGGTTCCGGGATCTGTGCAAATATTTGACTCAAGATTTTCCACAACACTTTCCAGAGAGACATCTGGGATTGTAACATACTCTGTTTAACGGAAACATGGCTCTCTGGGGACATGCTGTCGGAGTCGGTACAGCCACCGGGAATCTTTGTGCGTCGAGCAGACAGGAATAAACATCTCGCATCTCGTATGTTTCATGATTAACGACTCATGGTGTAATTGTAACAGCATACAGGAACTCAAGTCCTTCTGTTCACCGGACCTCACAATCAAATGCAGTCTGTATTATCTCCCAAGATAATTCTCACCAGTTATTGTCACTGCAGTATATATCCCCAAGCTGACACCACGGCGGCCGTCAAGGAACTCCACTGGACTCAATGCAAACTGGAAACCATATATCTGAGGCTGCATTTATTGTAGCTGGGGATTTCAACAGAGAAAATTTGAGAACAAGGCTGCCTAAATTCTATCAGCATATCGATTGTAGTACCCGGGCTGGCAAAACACTGGATCACTGCTACTCTAACTACCGCAATGCATACAAGGACCTCCCCCGCCATCCGTTCGGCAAATCCGACCACAACTCCATTTTGCTTCTCCCCTCCTATAGGCAGAAACTCAAACAGGATGTACCCGTGACTAGGACCATTCAACGCTGGTCTGACCAATCGGAATCCGCGCTTCAAGACTGTTTTGATCACGCGGACTGGGACATGTCCAGGTAGCCTCAGAGAACAATATAGATTTATACGCTGATTCAGTGAGTGAGTTTATAGGGAAGTGCATAGGAGATGTTGTTTCCACTGAGACTATTAAAACCTACCCTAACCAGAAACCGTGGATAGATGGCGGAATTCGCGCAAAATTGAAAGTACAAACCACGGAAAGATGACCGGGAATATGGCAGAATACAAACAGTGTAGTTTTCCCCCCCACAAGACAATCAAACGAGCAAAACGTCAGTGTAGGGACAAAGTGGAGTCGCAATTGAACGGCTCAGACACGAGACGTATGTGACAGGGTCTACAGACAATCACGGACTACAAAAAGAAAACCAGCCACTTCACGGACACCAACGTCTTGCTTCCAGACAAAATAAACACCTTCTTTGCCCGCTTTGAGGATATACAGTGCCACCGACGCGGTCCGCTACCAAGGACTGCAACCCCCCCCCTCTCCATCTCCGTGGCCGACGTGAGCAAGACATTTAAACGTGTTAACCCTCACAACACTGCCGGCCCAGAAGGCATCCCTAGCTGGGTCCTCAGAGCATGCGCAGACCAGCTGGCTGGTGTGTTTACGGACATCTCTCCCTATCCCAGTCTGCTGTCCCCACATGCTTCAAGATGGCCACCATTGTTCCTGCACCCAAGAAGGCAAAGATAACTGAACTGAATGACTATCGCCCCTTAGCACTCACTTCTGTCATCATGAAGTGCTTTGAGAGACTAGTCAAGGATCATATCACCTTCACCTTACCTGCCACCCTAGACCCACTGCAATTTGCCCCAATAGGTCCACAGACGATGCAATCACCATCATACTGCACACTGCCCTATCCCATCTGGACAAGAGGAATACCTATGTAAGAATGCTGTTCATTGACTACAGCTCAGCATTCAACACCACAGTACCCTCCAAGCTCATCATTAACTTGAGGCCTTGGGTCTCAACCCCGCCCTGTGTGATTGGTCCCTGGACTTTCTGACGGGCCGCCCCCAGGTGATGAAGGTAGGAAACAACATTTCCACTTCGCTGAGCCTCCAACTCAAACATCAAGCTTGCAGACGACACAACAGTTGATTACCAATAACAACGAGACAGCCAACAGGGAGGAGGTGAGGGCACTCGGAGTGCGGTGTCAAGAAAACAACCTCTCACTCAACGTCAACAAAACAAAGGAGATGATCGTGGACTTCAAGAAACAGCAGAGGGAGCACCCCCCTATCCACATCGACGGGACAGCAATGGAGAAGGTGGAAAGTTTCAAGTTCCTCAGTGTACACATCATGGATACACTGAAATTGTCCACCCACACAGACAATGTAGTGAAGAAGGCGCAACAGCGCCTCTTCAACCTCAGGAGGCTGAAGAAATGTGTCTTGTCACCTACAACCCTCACAAACTTCTACAGATTCACAATTGAGAGCATCCTGTCAGGCTGTATCACCGCCTGGTACGGCAACTGCACCGCCCACAACCACAGGGCTCTCCAGAGGGCGGTGCGGTCTGCACAACACATCACCGGGGGCAAACTACTTGCCCTCCAGGACATCTATAGCACCCGATGACACAGGAAAGCCAAAAAGATCATCAAGAAAAACGACCACCCGAGCCACTGCCTGGTTACCCCGCTACCATCCAGAAGGCGAGGTCAGTACAGGTGCATCAAAGCTGGGACCGAGAGACTGAAAAATAGCTTCTATCCCAAGGCCATCAGACTGTAAAACAGCCATCACTAACACCAGTAGGCTGCTGCCTACATACAGACTTGAAATCATTGGCCACTCTAACAAATGGATCACTAGTCACTTTAATAATGATGTTTACATATCTTGCACTACTCATCCTAGAAGTATATACTGTATTTTATACCATCTATTGCATCTTGTCTATGCCGGTCGGTCATGACCCATCCATATATTTATATGTACATATTCTTCTTCCATCCCTTTGCTTAGATGTGTGTGTATTAGGTAGTTGCTGTGGAATTGTTAGATTACTTGTTAGATATTGCTGCACTGCCACACCCACGCCCTGTCCCACCTCCTTTAATTTGTCATCTATCATCAGGGTGAACAACACCAGACTAATCCCACTTCCCTGAGGAGTACCATTGTCCACGTCAAACCCCGTTGACAATTCTGAACCCACCCTCACCCGTATGACTCGATCGAACAGGACGTCCACAATCCAGTTATACAGACGTCCCCCAATGCCCAATACACTAAACTTGATCAACAACCCTTCCCTCAACATGGCATCGTAAGCTTTCTTAATGTTAAAATATCACGTATTTTATTGTCATTTCCTTGGCTATCTCTGTACTAACTGTCACCAGGGCATCCATGGCAGACCTCCCTCTCTTGAACCCACTCTGTGTGCTACGCTCATCAACCCCCTGACTTCCAAGAGATACATCGTCCTACTCAGTATCAACTTTTCCATCAATTTAACCATGTTGGATGTCAGCACTTCTATAACCCCTGCAAAAGTCTGAGATTTTCCCGGCCTAGCGGGATTGTTATCTGGTTTAACAAATGGGAACACCACCGCACGTTTCCACCCAGCAGGTATCACCCCAGTCATTATGCATACTTCCCCAGAGTTCATCATGGGCAATAAGATCACCACACCATATTATCCTCCTACCCCTACACATCCTATCAATCCCTTCTAACTGTGCAAGGTTTGCAGGGGTTATAGAAGTTAACTATTACAATGTTACCTCTATTCCTACATATTTCTATTCCTGTATCTCCAATAGTCTGTACGCAATCCCCTCTTTAACCTTTCTGAACCACCCATCCCGGACCCGGGATAATTGTCATCATCAACGCTGAATAGCATAGCGCCACAGTCAAATAATATTACAAAAAATATTTATAATCATGCAATCACAAGTGAAATATACCAAAACACAGCTTAGCTTGTTGTTAAATCCACCTATGGTGTCAGATTTTGAAAATATATTTTACAGCGAAAGAAATCCAAGCTTTTGTGAGTGTAGTTTTCAATGCTACATCAGCTAACCCGAAATTAGCATAGTCACGAAAGCGTGAAAAACAATAAAATTCATCGCTTACCTTAGATAATCTTCAGACGTTTCCACTCACGAGACTCCCAGTTACACAACAAATCTTATTTTTGTTCGATAAATATTACTTTTATCACAAAAAAAAACGCCATTTGGGTTGTGCGTCATGAAGAAAAAAACGACAGCATCATTCAGGTCCTGAAAGGAAGACGGAAATTTCCAAACGTATCAGATTAAAAAATATTCCTAAAAATATTTATAATCATGCAATCACAAGTGAAATATACCAAAACACAGCTTAGCTTGTTGTTAATCCACCTATCGTGTCAGATTTTGAAAATATATTTTACAGCGAAAGAAATCCAAGCTTTTGTGAGTGTAGCTTTCTATGCTACATTAGCTTAGCCTTATATTAGCTTGGTTAGCTTGGTCACGAAAGTAAGAAAAGCAATCAAATGTTCTTTTTGTTCGATAAATATTACTTTTATATCCAAATACCTCCATTCGTTTGGTGCGTTATGCTCCGAAATCCACCGGAAAGAGCGGTCACGAAAACGCATACGAAAATGCCAAATAATATCCATAATTTCCACAGAAACATGTCAAACGTTTTTTATAATCAATCCTCAGGATGTTTTTCAAATATATATTCGATAATATATCAACCGGGAGTGTTGGTTTTTCATTAGGACCGGGAGAAACAATGGCCGCCTTTCTCTGTTGCGCACAACTCACTCTGAGAGCCCCCACCTATCCACTTACGCAATGTGATCTTTCAAGCCTGAAACGTTGTCTAATGACTGTTGACACCTTAGGGAAGCCATAGAAAAAGGAATGTGGTTGATATCCCTTTAAATGCACGTTAGGCATGCATAAGAACAGAGAGGTAAAAAAAAAAAGAAGGCACTTCCTGATTGGATTTTCCTCCGGTTTTCGCCTGCAATATCAGTTCTGTTAAACTCACAGACAATATTAAGACAGTTTTGGAAACTTTAGAGTGTTTTCTATCCTAATCTGACAATTATATGCATATTCTAGTTTCGGGGGCTGAGAAATAGGCAGTTTCAAATGGGTACGTTTTTTAGCCAAAAACGAAAATACTGCCCCCTAGCCTTAAGATTAACGAACATAGCACAACCCCCACCCGACCCCTCCACTCTATCACACCATACCGAACTGAATCCTGGATTCACAAACTCCAGTTGAGGTTTGAGCCATGTCTCTTGGACACACAGTACATCTGGCACTACATGTCATATACAAACTTCTTAAACTCCTGCCCGTTAGCTATTAAACCTCTAGCGTTCCATTGAAGGACTGAAAAAAAACATACTAAACGGGATGTTGCAACCACTTAGCTGATTCAACATATCATGCCTCATTACTCCAGTTCCTTCTCTAATTCCCATGAAATCTTTGGCCGTGCATACCACCACATATATACGCGCAAACATTTTCTTAACCTGATCACTCAAATTCATCACACTACACATGAACCCTGTTCACCACCAACGATTACTTGGTCACACATTTCGTGGAAACCCCAGTTTGTGCTACTCCCACACTCCCCCTCACTCCCCCTTCCATCAGAGGCCTCTGCACCTATTTCCTCACAGGTTCTGTACTTTGAACTCTCCTGTGCTGCTTCAGCATACGTTACCTTGTTTGTGAACTTATATCTCTACCTCGGCTGCACTATGCTCCCCACCACAGTTACAGCACCTTGCCTTGTCCTCCACCCCACACTTGCCATATTCATGAGGTCCCCCAAAATGTGCACAATGTCTCTGCCTCTTACAGATGCTAGCCACATGTCCCATGTACTGGCACTTATAGCACCGAAGCGGTGCTGGCACAAACTCCCTAACATAAAAGCTGATGAATCCTAGATGTACAGTACTCGTGTCGGAAGATTCCCTTCAAACTCTAGCAGCACTGTAGTGCTTTCTACTCCACCCTCCCTTTTCTTGCTTAAACAAATTTGGTTTCTACTGACAATTGAGATATATATATATATATATACTATGGCATAAGGGGAGGACGAGCGGATAAGAGGCAATTCGTAATTTCTATTAGAGACATTAATGAGCGAGCTTGGACATAGTCAATATAACTATTTGTTCAGCACTTTTGAAATATACAGCAACAGAATTCAGAACATGGGCTGTTCCTACAGTATTCTCCCTGTACACCAAGTCAAGACTGTAGGATAAATAAAGGGGGTACATAAGCAGACAATGAAAGTGTTTACAATATTCAATGATGACCTTTCTCTAAAACAGGCTATAGGCTAAATGTGCACCACCAAGTCAGAACAGTAGGCTAAGTTATGAGGGGGAAAGGGACCAAATTGTTAGGGTGAGCAGATGGGCTACTAACAGCTTACTACACAACATACACTTACTATTACTTTCTCGACTAGAGTATACATATCCCCCTGGGATATTACATTATTTATGCAGCAGTATACAATACATTTTTGGACTCACCTTGTTGTGCTGTGCTCACTTGAACAGGAAGGTGGCGCGGCAGTCCTTGTTGTGGGCTCGACTTAGAAAGAGGCTCGACTTGGAATTACGAGTTGGATTATTTTTGGTGTTTTCCAGTCGGAGCTAGTTTTATTCGAGTTCCCAGTTGTCTTGAACTCACTAAAGTCTGAGATTTCCCAGTTATTAGTTTCCAGTTGTTTAGAATGCGGCAGAAGTCCTGCTGAATTGACAGCATGGCCAATGTATTCAAACTTTTCTGGCCCATGGCGTTACCCCCTTTTTCATGATATACAATTGGTAGTTATGATCTTGTCTCATCGCTGCAACTCCCCTATGGACTCGGCGAAGTTCGAGAGCCACGCCGCACCGCTTCTTGACACATTGCTCGCTTAACAACTTAACAACTCGCTTAACAACACATTGCTCGGCTGGAAGCCAGCCGCAACAACTTGTCAGAGGAAACACTGTCGAAATGACGACCGATGTTGACCGACCGGCCCACCACAAGGATTCGCTAGAGCACGATAAGACAAGGACATCCCGGCCGGCCAAACCCTCACCCTAACCCTAACGAGGACAACGCTGGGCAAATTGTGCACCTTATCATGGGTCTCCCGGTCACGGCCGGCTGTGACACAGCCTGGGATTGAACATTGGTGCGGCTGGCATGGGAACGAACCCAGGGCTGCACTCATTGAATTTGCGATTTCCAACTTGTGTAATTTTTATGGCCTATGAGCACCGATACGTCTATAATTTATCTTCATATGACAAGGATTGAAAATGATTTGCCAGTAGATTGCCGACGTGATGCGTGACGGTGACTGCTTGTCTAGCTTGCTAGCTAAGATTTTGAAAGTATGATGTTGACATGATCAGTCCTATCTTAGCTATTTGACATCGTTTTATCTGTGGCCAATGACCTTGAGCCTTCTTGGATGGGCCCTTCTAATGTAAGTCTATGGCAGCACCCAAGGGGCTTGAATTTTAGAGCTCTACCTGTAGATTTTGCAGTGACGTCGTGTCCCCATGAGTGACAGAACACTGAGCCAATCACGTCGCAACTAGAGAACATTACCAACCCCTACGCTCCGTATTTTCCGCTGGCTGCCCCACCACCACAGAAAGCACTGAGCTAGACTTAAGGGGAAAAGAACAGGCGGGGCTCTGCACCACCTACACTGAGTGACACGTCGCCACTGCTCCGTCGGGAACTCCCGCAATCACCCCTCTCACTTTCGCCTTACTGCCAGGGATTTGGCATTTCAACCTACTTCCATTTCGAGCCTCCATTTTCAATAACTTGTCCCTCTGAGCTATATTAACCGCAAATATCAATACCTTTCCTTTCCCCCGCGCACCTTCCATCTTTTACATGTCCCATATCTGATTTGATGGCCTTTGACAACAATATTGAATGTACCATTTTGCTGGTTGGCTTGTAAAAAAGCACCATTACTTTGTTCTCTTGTACCTCATCTCCCTGCCTGTTTTCTGTTCCAGATTTTTTCTGTGGTAAATCGACCCTCATCCAACCCACCTTTTCCTATTTTTCTTCTGTACAGTTAGACTCATCAGTAATCCTACTATTTTCATCCATCTCAGACGTACTCCCATCTGAGCTACCTGCCATGCCTACCTCAGTCTCAGTACAGATGTGCAGATCCGCCAACCAAACACAACACTGCGTTCACTTTTGAAACAGAGCGTTATGGTCCATAGGTGTTCCCTAATGGAAATATGCAAATAAATGCTAGAAAGCGCCAATAGGATCTCACTAGCTCCTTCTTGGCTCTGCCAACATACTTAATGGTTCTGCACCCAATATGATTCATTTGTTCCCATTGGAAATAACAGGCTCTGGTCTATCTTGAGTTAGTTGTAAATATGTTGGCCTGCGAGGTCCATCATTTCAATAGTTTAGGCATGGGACTCCCTAAAAGCACGTTTGTTTGTATTTTACCCTTTTTTTCCGATCTTGTATCATCACTGCAACTCCCCAACGGGCTCAGGAGACGAAGGTCGAGTCATACTTCCTTCGAAAACCCGCCAGACTGTGCTTCTTCACACCCGCCCGCTTAACCCGAAAGCCAGCCGCACCAATGTGTCAGAGGGGTTCTGACCTGTAATTGTGTGATTTCTAGGGTTTACAAGGTGTTTGTGAGCTTTTGAGTAAAAGATGAGTGGAATCCTTTTCCCATGGCAGACCCACTGCACATACACTTCATTGTTATCGCTCTGTTTACAAAGACGATTGTTATAATGGATTAGGAGATTAGATATGTAAAACGTGTTTTCATGAAGATGTTCAGAAGCTGGAAGGTTTTGAATAGTGGTCAATCAGATGCACAGTGTGTTTTCAAGCTGTTTATGCTTCAAAATCTGTATGCGTTCATTCTTATGTGGTTGTTTGGCATGGCAGAATTGAGTAGGAGTGGACATGACAGACAGCTATATGAAAAACCAAGATGTTACAGTATGTTGTGATGACAATATATTGTATTCCCCTCTATGTTTGTTTGCCTACAAGTCTTGCATTTCTCTCTTACCTTAGGACCACCTAATTGGGGTGAAGAGGAGAGCCTCTCTACTATGAACAACATGGAGGATAACACTGAGGCTATCAGTCCCTGTCAGGCTACATCATGTACTGTTCCATAAACCGCACTCACTGACCCCTGTGTCAGAGACCATTTCACCTGTCTCCATCCAGTAGGCCTATACTGGTATATTAGTCTCTAAAGTCGAGCAAACATAAGCAGTGAATCAACAGTGAAAGAATGAGATCGGGGTTAGAGACCTCTCGCCTCTGACAGAGCTCTTTGGGAGTCCCCATGGGAACCCTCAGAGCAAGATGTACCCACAATACACTATATATACAAAAGTATGTGGACACCCCTTCAAATGTGTGGCTAGTTCAGCCACACCAGTTGCTAACAGGTAGAGGTCGACCGATTATGATTTTTCAACGCCGATACCGATACCGATTATTGGAGGACCAAAAAAAGCCGATACCGATTAATCGGACGATTTTTATTTTTATTTTTTTAATTAAATTTGTAATAATGACAATTACAACAATACTGAATGAACACTTATTTTACCTTAATATAATACATCAATAAAATCAATTTAGCCTCAAATAAATAATGAAACATGTTCAATTTGGTCTAAATAATACAAAAACAAAGTGTTGGAGAAGAAAGTAAAAGTGCAATATGTGCCATGTAAGAAAGCTAACGTTTAAGTTCCTTGCTCGGAACATGAGAACATATGAAAGCTGGTGGTTCCTTTTAACATGAGTCTTCAATATTCCCAGGTAAGAAGTTTTAGGCTGTAGTTATTATAGGAATTATAGGACTATTTCTCTCTATACGATTTGTATATCATATACCTTTGACTATTGGATGTTCTTATAGGCACTTTAGTATTGCCAGTGTAACAGTATAGCTTCCGTCCCTCTCCTCGCTCCTACCTGGGCTCGAACCAGGAACACATCGACAACAGCCACCCTCGAACCAGCGTTACCCATGCAGAGCAAGGGGAACAACTACTCCAAGTCTCAGAGCGAGTGACGTTTGAAACGCTATTAGCGCGCACCCCGCTAACTAGCTAGCCATTTCACATCGATTACACCAGCCTAATCTCGGGAGTTGATAGGCTTGAAGTCATAAACAGCGCAATGCTTGAAGCATTGCGAAGAGCTGCTGGCAAACGCACAAAAGTGCTGTTTGAATGAATGCTTACGAGCCTGCTGCTGCCTACCACCGCTCAGACTGCTCTATCAAATATCAAATCATAAACTTAATTATAACATAATAACACCTATAAATACTTAATAATTAGGTCATTAATATGGTCGAATCCGGAAACTATCATCTCGAAAACAAAACGTTTATTCTTTCAGTGAAATACAGAACCGTTCCGTATTTTATCTAACGGGTGGCATCCATAAGTCTAAATATTCCTGTTACATTGCACAACCTTCAATGTTATGTCATAATTATGTAAAATTCTGGCAAATTAGTTCGCAACGAGCCAGGCGGCCCAAACTGTTACATATACACTGACAATCACCTGAATTCTGATCACCTATTCACACACCTGTATGTCATTATCACACACTATTTAGTTCAGTTCTTTGCACCCCGTCATTGAGGTATTGTTTGTTTTGTGACGCACTTCTAGTCGGCGCTCTGTTTTTCACCGTAATTTAATCCTCCTGGGTATGATGCTTTTTGCCATTTCCCTGCCTGTACCTTTTAGCATATCTATTGCCTGATCTCCCAGACGACGTTACTAGCCTTTTCCCTGCCTGTACTGTTGCCTTTTTGGACCCCCCTGTGTATGACCTTCTGCCTGCCCCTGGACCCAGCTACCTGCCTCCTCCTGTGGTCCTTTACAAATAAACACCTGCTGCGCCCTGCGCTTGAAACCAGCTCTCTGTCTCCTATCGTGTTCAATACACACGCTTCACCAAGCAGTCCAACGGACGAAATCTGGGTTTGGTGGATGCCAGGAGAACACTACCTGCCCCAATGCATAGTGCCAACTAAAGTTTTGTGGAGGAGGAATAATGGTCTGGGGCTGTTTTTCATGGTTTGGGCTAGGCCCCTTAGATCCGGTGAAGGGAAATCTTAACGCTACAGCACACAATGACATTCTAGACGATTCTGTGCTTCCAATTTAGTGGCAACAGTTTGGGGAAAGCCTTCTCCTGTTTCTGCATGACAATGCCCCCGTGCACAAAGCGAGGTCTATACAGAAATGGTTTGTTGAGATCGGTGTAGAAGAACTTGACTGGCCTGCACAGAGCCTGGACCTCAACGAACACCTTTGGGATGAATTGGAACGCAGACTGCTAGCCAGGCCTAATCGCCCAACACCAGTGCCCGACCTCACTAATGCTCTTGTCGCTGAATGGAAGCAAGTCCCCGCAGCAATTTTCCAACATCTAGTGGAAAGCCTTCCCAGAAGAGTGGAGGCTGTTAAAGCACCAAAGGAGGGCCCAACTCCATATTAATGCCTCGTGGTTTTGGAATGAGATGTACGACGAGCAGGTGTCCGCAAACTGTTGTTCATGTAGTGCAGAGGTTCTTAAAATTGTTCAGCCTGGGACCCAAATGAGAAATTCTGTGTTTTCTTGGGACCCAAGGAAACATATGCAACTATATGTAAATATTGGTACATTTCATTGCCCTTATGCCTAAAACAAAACACATGCAATATAGACCATAACAATGAAATGAAATAGCCATATAACTAGCTATTCATGTTTATTTTCCCCCATTTAAAAACTCTTACATTTCTGTCTAGGTTGGAACTGTTGCTGTTAAAATCCAATAAATAATTTTAATTCTGAACTGGAACAAACTGATTGATCACATCACACAGATGAATAGCAGAACACACACACAGGCTTTTTGATAGTGCAACCCTAAGTAATAGTGCAGATGAAAAATGATCAGGCCTACTGTACATCTTACTGTAGAAATTATTGTCGAAAGAAAGTATGGGTTGGAGCTGTTGCTGTTAAAATGGAAGTCATCATTTTTATTCTGAACTGGAATAAACTGATTGATCCAGGCTGTATCACATCCGGCCGTGATTGGGAGTCCCATAGGGCGGTGCACAATTATCCCAGCGTTGTACAATGTTTTCCGGGGTAGGCCGTCATGGTAAATAAGAATTTGTTCTTAACTGACTTGCCTAGTTAAATAAAGGTTAATTTTATATAAAAACAACATTTTCAAAAACAATCACACGGATGTAGACCAGAAGAAAAACACACACGCACGCACGCACGCACACACACACACACACACACACACACGCACACACACACAGTCCTAAAGAGAGGTGTGTGGCTGGTTTAAGTTTTCAACAAGCATGTCTATTCTGGGCTCAGTTTTTGACAGTGCAACATTAAGGTCATGCTCAGCATTGAGACTGTTTCTGTACTTGTTTTTTAATTATGTCAGAGTTGAGAACCCTGACTGACATACAGTTGAAGTCAGAAGTTTACATACACTTAGGTTGGAGTCATTAAAACTAGTTTTTCAACCACTCCACAAATTTCTTGTTAATAAATCTTCTTCAGGCTAGGGTCTTTTTTTAGAATTTCCACCTGACTGACTTGCCCAAAGTAAACTGCCTGTTACTCAGGCCCAGAAGCCAGGATATGCATATAATTGGTATCATTAGATAGAAAACACTTTGAAGTTTGTAGATAGTTTTGGCAAGTTGGTTAGAACATCTACTTTGTGCATGACACAAGTAATTTTTCCAACAATTGTTTACAGACAGATTATTTCACTTATAATTCACTCTATCACAATTCCAGTGGGTCAGAAGTTTACATACACTAAGTTGACTGTGCCTTTAAACAGCTTGGAAAATACCAGAAAATGATGTCATTGCTTTAGAAATTTCTGATAGGCTAATTGACATAATTTGAGTCAATTGGATGTGTACCTGTGGATGTATTCCTACCTTCAAACTCAGTGCCTCTGCTTGACTTCATGGGAAAATCAAAAGAAATCAGCCAAGACCTCAGAAAAAAAATTGTAGACCTCCACAAGTCTGGCTCATCCTTGGGAGCAATTTCCAAATGCCTGAAGGTACCACGTTCATCCGTACAAACAATAGTACCAAGTATAAACACCATGGGACCACGCAGCTGTCAAACCGCTAAGGAAGGAGACGCATTCTGTCTCCTATTGATGAACGTACTTTGGTGCGAAAAGTGCAAATCAATCCCAGAACAACTTTAAAGGACCGTGTGAAGATGCTGGAGGAAACAGGTACAAAAGTATCTATAAAGGCCGCTCAGGATGGAAGAAGCCACTGCTCCAAAAACCACAATAAAAAAGCCAGACTACGGTTTGCAACTGAACACGGGGACAAAGATCGTACTTTTTGGAGAAATGTCCTCTGGTCAGATGATACAAAAATAGAACTGTTTGGCCGTAATGACCATCATTATGTTTGGAGGAGAAAGGGGAGGCTTGCAAGCCGAAGAACACCATCCCAACCGCGAAGAACGGGGGTGGCAGCATCATGTTGTGGGGCTGCAGGAGGGACTGGTGCACTTCACAAAATAGATGGCATCATGAGGTAGGAAAATTATGTGGATATATTGAAGCAACACCTCAAGACATCAGTCAGGAAGTTGAAGCTTGGTCGCAAATGGGTCTTCCAAATGAACAATGACCCCAAGCATATTTCCAAAGTTGTGGCAAAATGGCTTAAGGACAACAAAGTCAACGTATAGGAGAGGCCATCACAAAGACCTGACCTCAATCCTATAGAACATTTGTGGGCAGAACTGAAAAAGCGTGTGCGAGCAAGGAGGCCTACAAACCTGACTCAGTTAACCAGCTCTGTCAGGAGGAATGGGCCAAAATTCACCCAATTTATTGTGGGAAGCTTGTGGAAGGCTACCCGAAATGTTTGACCCAAGTTAAACAATTTAAAGGCAATGCTACCAAATACTAATTGAGTGTATGTAAACTTCTGACCCACTGGGAATGTGATGAAAGAAATAAAAGCTGAAATAAATCATTCTCTATACTATTATTCTGACATTTAACATTCTTAAAATAAAGTGGTGATCCTAACTGACCTAAGACAAGGAATTTTTACTTGGATTAAATGTCAGGAATTGTGAAAAACGGAGTTTCAATGTATTTGGATAAGGTGTATGTAAACTTCAAACTTCAACTGTAGGTATGTGGTGCCAAACTGGACCAGAACATCTACTGCTTTCTCATTTAGGCAGGAGACCGCTTCCTGCTGTAGATGAGTGTGTTTGCCTCAAAGTATCTTGCTTCAATCAGTTTATTCCAGTTCAGAATAAAAATGATGTATTTTATTATAAATCTTCTTCAGGCTAGGGTCTTTTTTTTAGAATTTCCTCCTGACTGACGTGCCCAAAGTAAACTGCCTGTTACTCAGGCCCAGAAGCCAGGATATGCATATAATTGGTATCGTTAGATAGAAAACACTTTTAAGTTTGTAGATATTTTTAAATAATGTATGAGACTATAACACAATTGATATGGTAGCCAAAAATCTGAAGAAAATCCAACCAGATTTTTTGTTTTTTTGAGTTCCCATGCTCTTTCAATGGAAAGCTATGGGTCCTATGTAATTCCAGCTCCCAGATTGCAATTTCTATTGAACATACTTCTTTCCATATGAAATATTATAGTTTAATTACATTTTAGGGTATCTGAGGATTAAATAAAAACGCAGTTTGACATGTTTTAACAAAGTTTAGCGGTAGCTTTTTGGATTCCTTTGTCTGCATGTTGAACAAATGGATTACTGAAATCGATGGTGCCAACTAAACTGACTTTTTGGGATATAAAGAAGGATTTTATCCAACGTTATGACCATGCATATTGTAGCTGGGACCCTTGGGATTGCAAACAGAGGAAGAGTTAAAAAAACAAAGTGATTATTTAATCGCTATTTGTGATTTTCATGAAGCCTGTGCTGGTTTAAAAATATGTTGATTTGGGCACCGTCCTCAAACAATTGCATGGTATTCTTTCGCTGTAAAGCCTATTGTAAATCGGACAATGCAGTTAGATTAACAAGAATTTAAGCTTTTAACCAATATAAGATACTTGTATGTTCATAAATGCTTAATATTACGATTATTTATTTGAATTGCTCGCCCTCCAATTTCACCGGATGTTGCCGACAGGTGACGGGACACCTAGAATTTCTTTTAACAGCAATGGTTCCAACCTCGACTTGTTTTCAACAATAATTTCTACAGTAAGATGTACAGTAGGCCTGATCATTTTTCATCTTCATCTGTACTTAGGGTTGCACTATCAGTAGCTAGCTTGCTTTGGCGAATGTTAGCTATTAGCTGTGTACAAGGCCAGGGGATTGTTTGAAAGAGAAACTCACATATACTACTATGAGATAGTACTCCCTTATTTCTGCTTATAAAATGACAACAATGCCTTGCTAGCTGACTTTTCCACTGTCAAAGCACTGTTTCATGAAGCGTTCTGTCCTGTTCTGAAAGAATTCCCTGGGTTTACCGTCATGCTGTGGATGTTTGGTCAGGACGTGTCGTTATATGAATTTGTTCGTTTTGATTGACTCATTACTAAGCACTTCCCCGCACAAAACACATTGAGGGACCTCCTCGTTTTTTCTCAAAGTTTGTATGAAAGAGAAACTCATGGGTGCAGTGGCGTATTTAGGCATAGGCGGCATGGGCAGCCACCCAGGGCGGCATCTCAAATTGTAGTATATTTTATTTATATACTACAATTTGTTTCTATTTGTCTTTGTTACTTCTTTTTGATATTTTTAAGTCTTATTTTTTAAATATATTTTTATATTTATATAGTTTTAAATGTTATGATTATTTATTTGTGGTGTTCCAAATGTCTGAATAAAAATGACAGGTAGGCCAGGTTGATGTTTTGGGGGGGGGGGGGGGGGGGGTGATGCAGATAGAACCGACACTGCATCGGTGTATTAGCTTTTCATGACAATTGAGCTCAGTCAGAACTTGTTGCTAGCATGAGTCCATTTGGTGACATCGGTGAGTGATGGCGAGTGGGAATGACAAGTCAGTGGCAGACAGCACGTCATCTGCTGCTGCTGTTTAGCGGAGTGATCTTCAAGAAAACTCCAGAAAAACGATCAGGTAAACCGCGAAGCACATGGGCCTCTCCCACTAGCGCAGCTGCCAAACTGAGTAAGACCGCTGCTAAGCAGAGAGTGCACTGAACAGAGACCGCAGTTGCACTTGGCCAAATCAATTCCAGTAATTCATTAAATAATTATACATTTACTCTGACACATTGCGACCCACCATTAACAGGTCCGCGACCCACTTTGGGTCACGATCCATACTTTAAGAAAGGCTGATGTAGTGTACATCACAAAATGAAGGGAGGGAGATGGAAGGATGGGAGTTGTATTATTAATTGGAAGAGAAATTCCATAGGTGTCAGCAAAAGGTATGCACTTCCATCGTCTCATCAGGCTATTCAGCAGCTTGCTGCAGCTGTTTCTCTGGCCCCATCCTGTTATTTTTCCAGCCACAGAATCTCCACTCCCGCCAACCTCAGCCCACCCTCAGGGCTGGAGTCCCAGCTAGACAAGCAGAGAGCTGCTGATGTTGGCTGTTTTTCACCTGGACAGCTCACTCTACCTCTTACCTCACACAGCCAGACGTACAGTACAGGCCGGTAGGTAGGTCTAATCTTCCGCTTCATCCTGGTGCTGAGAAAGCAATCCATCTAGCTCAGAGGGCCTTCTACTGTCTGACTAGATTATACAGGAGAGCCTCTCCTCACCTGAGTAGTGCTGACCCTTCCTCTTTTATGAAGCTGACCCTGCCTTCTCAGATAGCTGGCTCCATCTTCCAGCCGGTCGCCCATTGACGGACACAGTGCGCTGATGGTGACACGTATCCCCTCGTTTAGCCTTCTCCTCCCCACTCGAGTGCGGAAACTGCGGCGTTAATGAATGAGAAGGCAGCGCCGCCCGCGCTGTATGTCTACTTATCTCCCTGTCCAACATTTTGTGGCTCTCCCCTGCCACCTCCATCTCATTCCCCTCTGAGTGTATCTATTCCACTGTCACCCAGGCCCCATCTTTTATCATCCTCTCGTCTTACTCTCTTGCTCGCTCTCTCTCTTTGTCTCCCGCCTTCTCCTCTGCCGTCCTGCCTCCTCTTCAACTCCTTTGTCTTTCCCTTCCCTTTCTCCCCCACTTAATCCATACCTCTCTTTCTTCGTCCCTCCTGCCCTCAAGCTCCAGTGCCATGTGTCGAGGCAGGCCTCCACCCTCCGCTCTCCCTTCCTCCGTCCCCCCTACACTTATTTACTAATTACCTACAGTAAACGCTTACTCCTGTAGTTTCCCAGCACCAACGCCACCTCCCTCTCACCCTCGACTCTCACTCTGCCTGACCCCCCCCCCCCCCCCCCCCCAAGGTTAGATGAGCGCCTTTAATTGCCCGGTATCAATTAAATGCTGACACCTGAACTCCGAGGGTAGAGGCAGGGCTAGTTATCTCTGTCTCCAGGACCCCTCCTCTCCTCTCTTCGGACACAGCCAGCCAGAATCCTCTCTCCTCTCTCCATTCCTGACGCCACTTTAAATAGGTCCCTGCGGCGGGCCGGCTGCCGCGGCTTTGGGGACTGGAAGTTAATGTGTTTTTAATGAGAACGGCCACCAATGTGACACGGTAACGCGCTGGATATCCGTGGCTGCGCCAGTGCCCTTGGGTCAGGTTATTTATCAGCTTACCACCCCTCTCTCCTTGGTGGCGGGCGGGTGACCGCCGTCCGCCCGTAACACAAAGGCTTTATTGTTTTTCCTCCTTAAGTGGCTGGTACCTGTTTAGCATCCCTCCACAGTGTTGCTCAGACACCACATAACGAGAGAGAGAGAGAGTAATAATGTGGTGACAAGTAATTAATATTCCCTCATATTTTGCTGAGTGAAATTCGGACTTGCCTCCAGTGGGGCATGCGTTATAATATTCCCGCCTTATCCAATATTAATACCTATTGGGCATATATTTTAACATGTGTTAGACCAAAATGGCTGAAGTGAAGAATAGCAAAAGAAGACAGATTACTGACAAAGAAACTGTTTCATTATTAAAGCAGTCGCTGGATAGTAATGAAGAGTATAAGGCATGAAAAAGCTTGTGAAATATGAACTGGAGGGCTCTGTAGTCGTATTTCTGCTCTGGCAGTCTGCTCAGTAAAGACATCAATGGCTGTGTCTGATGGCTATAAAACGCACCGAAAATGGTGTGCAATTCCATGAAATGGTGTCATAAAATCACCGCGCATATTTACTTATTTGAAACTTTCCACACTGCAGCCCTCAGTCAGAATTTGGCACACTCCCTTTCCCACTGTAATTTGAGGGTCCCCGTTTGGCATTTAGCTATCAATATTTCATGTGAAGATATTAAACACAGAACTTTAAATATAGCTGAGGATGTCTTGATAAAACCGTAGTGTGAACTTCATATTCCCCGCTCTTAATCGCCTCGGGTTGATTTTGAGGTCAGTTGGAAATGTGTAAATGTTAGTTATAATAAAGTCAGCAATCTTAGAGTTCATTTTCCAGACTGGTATAAATGTTGCACGAGTCTCAGACGTGTCAATGGAAGAGGATGGAGTCTTCAGAAAGCAGCACACAGAACTGGGTGGAAATGAAGTCGTTTATCAGTTACAGGTCTGAGAAAGCATGTTTGCTGCAATTAGTCACCTGCCTTTGATGTGTGTGTGCGCGTGGGTGTCCTTGCGAATCTAACTGTGCGTATGTGTGTCTGCGCGCGTGCGTGGGTCCTTGCAAGTATAGCTGTGTGTGAGGTTGGTATTAAAGGAATCCTAACTCTTGTTTACTCTTGCTGGTGAGGATGTTCTCACAATCATTGTTGGAGTGAAGAGAACAAGGCTGGCTTTCTACTTGCCTTCATCAAACAGATTTCTGGTATCTTTATCAGCAGCGACCCCCCCCCCCCCTATATACCATATACTCAGTAGGACGTTATAGCTTTTAATGGGTGGGTGTGCGAATGGGGACATGAAACCAATAACCTGCCTTGCATGTACAGACTAGATTTAATCAGGCATTGGGAAAGCCAATGAGTAAATGAAGACAAAGCCATTTACATGTGTCACTAATAGCTTACAGTTCATAGACGGGTATGAGCATCTATATTTACTACAAATCATCTCGTACAAGTGACTAAATGAATGGCTATTTGCAGATTTTGTCCTCCATTGCATTTCAGCACTCTGCCTCCGTCTTCTCCCCTTGTCTTTTATTTCTCCCTCCCAACTGCTTATCCTTTGTCTTTACATATTTCTCCTTCCTCCTTGTGCTGTCTCCATCCTTCCTCTCAAATCCCAGTGCCTCTTTTAGTCAGAGGAAAGAAACCTAAAGAACCTTCGCCAGGCCCCCTCTCTCATGCAGGGTTCTGGGGCAGTGATGAATACCACGGCTTCTGTATCATTAATCAGACCCCCATCCGTACGTCTGTCTGTGGGATGGCCAGGCCTCCAAACCACCTAAGCCCCCCCTGGAGGGGATACAGAGGGGCCCAGTCTGGACTGTCAAAGCCTCTCGCCAACCCCCCCTTCCAGGTCTGCCCTCGGCCCCCCTCCGGCCCCCAGTGACAGGGTTCTTTCTCACCTGAGACGCTGCAGGGCCCGGGGCCCGCTCCAAGGAAGGCAGGGATTGGGGAGCTCTGCTCTTTTTAATTTCACCCCCCCCTCCCCCACCCCCGCAGTCCGAATGTACTGGTCTGTCTCTAACAAGGCGTCTGTCCTTGAGAGAACACTATCATCATCAATCAACTGCAGCCAGGCAGACACACAGGGAAAGAAAGAGGGAGATAGGGAGGGAGAGGGGAGGGGGTTGAATGGAGATGGTCCGAAAGAGGATGATGAATGGAGGCTAGAGGATTTAAAAGAAGAAAAGAGAAGGACAGACAGGGAGGCAACTGGGGAGGCGCAGCGGTCTAAGGCACTGCAGCTCAGTGCTAGAGGCGTCACTACAGACCCTGGTTCGATTCCAGGCTGTATCACAACCGGCCATGATTGGGAGTTCCATAGGGCGGCGCACAATTGGCCCAGCGTCGTCCGGGTTAGGGTTTGGCCGGGGTGGGGCATCATTGTAAATAACAATTTGTTCTTATCTGACTTGCCTAGTTAAATAAAGGTTAAATAAAAAAATACAACAGATGGCAGAATGAGAATGAGATCCTTTGTGTGTGGAACAGGATAGGAGCGTCATCTACATTGAAAATGTAATGCAGGCGCTCAGAAAATAGATCTTTGTCTTCGGGCTCTTTTCTCCCTGCTGTCAGTCTCGCCCTTACCACACTCTACTCCCCCACTCTTTCTTCCTCCTCTAACCCAGCTATCCACCTCTCCTCCAGATGCCTGGAATGAGGGGGGACAGACGGAGAGGACTCTTGTTTACATTCTCTCCAGGACGTCTACCTGCTGCTCTGATAGCAGCCCAGGCTGGTCACCTCTTCATGTGAATTACTCCACCTGTCAGTCAATGCCCTCAACGTTCCCTCTCCATTATTCTCAATACCCCGCTGCTCTGACAGGCAGGGGGGAAATGCCAGTGAAGATGGAAGCTAGCTGCGGTGTGTGTGTGTGTGTGTCTGTTTGCTCATTCCTGTGTTTGGAAGATGGAAGCTAGCCGCAGCGTGTGTATCCGTGTGGGTGTGTGTGTGTGTTCGCAAGTGAATCGGCCTGTGTATGTTAATCAGGAGCCATAATGTTATGCCCAAGGAAATAAAACAGCCCCTCTTTGACTATATAGCCGAGACAGGCTATAACAGAAGAGGTCGTTCTGAATGCAGACTGACGAAAAGGCTGGAAGCCATTTGCAGCTCTCTGTCTGTTTTAACTTCATCACTTAGCCTGGCTGTGGGAGCGAGAGAGCATATGCTTTGTCTATATGTATGCATGTGAGCATGTACCTGAGAGTCTCAAGCAGATATGACATATTATGGTGTATAATTATTACATATTATGTCTTGAGCATTATCTCGGAGACTGTAAATTAATACGAAGGCCCATTCTATTAGATGATACTGGCTTTAGAAGAAGTCTTCATTACTGAAGTGTCAGATCTTTCTATGAAAGCCAAGTAAGACGGAGACTTACAGACCCAAGTTTTTAAAAAACACCCGTCTCGGAGTTCCTCAGAAGTAGGGTTTTGGTGCCAAGGCAAATCGTAACGTCGCAGAATCTGTAGCCCTTTCGCGAGTTCAAACTGAAGTCACCGCGGTTTTAATTAATAGCTGAAGTAATTCAATTCCGAATGTGTTAAATTAAATTCCTGCACAATCCTCAGGGCTTGGCGCTGGGTGTTTGAACGCCTGTCGTCTCGCTGGAGGGAATCAACGTGCTAGTTTGGGGGTTCTTCTGAGGGTCAGGGCCAAAAGAGCCAGTCGGGTTTTCAAGAAGTTCTGCTGAGGTGTTGAAGCGCGTGATCCATCCTCTTATCACTGCCAATAGCTAATGCGTCTCCGCCGGGAGGAAGTGTGGCTCTTCTTTCCTTTCATCTACTGTCAAGTTTGTGTGATGTAGACCTGGGTTCAAATAGTGTTCGCTTGAGTCTAGGAGATGGGCGAGTTTTACGCTTGTGGCAAGGTTTGGGGTCAATTCCAATTCTAATTGACGTCAATCAACTCAGGAAATGAACTGAGATTCCAATGCAATGATTTAATAAACGACATCCATTTTCAAGGATTTATCAACAAGCCGAAAAGGAGAAGCTATGCATTTCAAAAGCTTTTCCATTTCATTTTGTATTCAAATAACTTCCTGAATTGAGTGACTAATTCGAACGGACCCTAATCCTGATTTGTGGAAACCTTAATCGTATCTGTTTTTAACCTTAATCTAAGTAGGAATAAGTTCATTGGTTAGCATGGCTATAGTTTGAAGATTTGGCTAACGTGACAGGGAGAATGTTTTATTCTTTGTTTCTACCTTTTCATCCAGTGTCAATTCGTGTGTGTTATTATTAGGATTGCAAAATTCAGGGACCTGGTTTTTCCCAAAATCTCAGTTGAGAGGATTCTGCAAGGGGTTCTACTTAGCACCAAAAAATGGTTCCCCTATGGGGACAAACCAAAGAACCCTATTATGGTTCTACTTAGCACCTTGTTTTCTAAGAGTGTACAGGCATTCATTTGAACCTTTATCTGACCAGTAACATCACAATGAGATTGAATTAAATATCTGCTTCGCTAGCCAAGACAAGCGGAGAGCTAGCAAAGGAAGGGTTTGTCATATTATTTGACACGTGATTGTTTATATGTTGGTGTGTGTGTGTGTGTATGGATGAGAGGAAGAGTGTCGCTGTGTGTGTTTCATGTTCCTTCAGAGGTAGGGGCATGGGAATCGATCTTGAGGCGCCATTGATGCTTGATGATTGATTGCGTCTCTGTGATTTATTAGCCATGTCAGGGAACAGGAGAGGAGGAAAGCTCTTTGTCCGTGTCTTCAGCAGCACTGTTGTTTTTCATTCTGCCTGGTGTTGCCCTCCAGTCTCACTTTAGATCTCGCTGCCTGGCTACCAAGTCAACACTGTAGCAACAGGGTGATGTTAGACAATGTGCACTCACCCTACAGTGACAGTTCAATTCTCTATAACAGTATACTGTATAAGGACCTGCTAAAGCATTCATCCTCTCGCCCCATCTCTCTCTCTCTTTCTCTCTATCGCGCCCTCTCGCTCTCTCTCAGCCCATCTCTCGCTCCCTCTCGAAACATCTCTCTCTCTCACGCCCTCTCTCGCTCTCTCCCACGCCCTCTATCTCACTCCCGTGCCTTCTCTATCTCTTGCGTCCTCTCTCCCGCGCCCTCTCTCTCTCCCGCTCCCTCTCTCTCTCCCGCGCCCTCTCTCTCTCTCCCGCGACCTCTCTCTCTCTCCCGCGACCTCTCTCTCTCTCCCGCGACCTCTCTCTCTCTCCCTCGACCTCTCTCCCGCTCTCTCTCTCTCTCTCCCGCGCCCTCTCTCTCTCTCCCGCGACCTCTCTCTTTCTCTCCCGCTCCCTCTCTCTCTCCCGCGACCTCTCTCTCTCTCTCACGCGCCCTCTCTCTCTCTCTCTCGCTCGTACCTCTCTCTCTCTCTCACGCGACCTCTCTCTCTCTCTCGCGATCTCTCTCTGTCTCTCGTGCCCTCGCGCTCTCTCTCTCTCTCTCTCTCGCGCACCTCTCTCTCTCTCTCTCGCGCACCTCTCTCTCTCTCGTGCCCTCTCTCTCTCCCTCTCGTGCCCTCTCTCTCTCGTGCCCTCTCTCTCTCTCTCCCGCGACCTCTCTCTCTCCCGCGACCTCTCTCTCTCCCGCGACCTCTCTCTCTCCCGCGACCTCTCTCTCTCCCGCGACCTCTCTCTCTCTCTCTCGTGCCCTCTCTCTCTCTCTCACGTGCCCTCTCTCTCTCTCTCTCTCTCTCTCTCTCTCTCTCTCTCTCTCTCTCTCTCTCTCTCTCTCTCTCTCTCTCGTGCACTCTCTCTCTCTCTCTCTCGTGCCCTCTCTCTCTCCCTCTCGTGCCCTCTCTCTCTCCCTCTCGTGCCCTCTCTCTCTCTCTCTCGCGCCCTCTCTCTCTCTCCCGCGACCTCTCTCTCTCCCGCGACCTCTCTCTCTCCCGCGACCTCTCTCTCTCTCTCCCGCGACCTCTATCTCTCTCTCTCTCTCCCACGTGCCCTCTCTCTCTCTCCTCTCGTGCCCTCTCTCTCTCTCCCACGTGCCCTCTCTCTCGCTCTCTCGTGCGCCCTCTCTCTCTCTCGGTGCCCTCTCTCTCTCTCGCGCGCCCTCTCTCTCTCTCTGGCGCTCATCTCTCTCTCTCTCGGCGACTCTCTCTCTCTCTCTCTCGCGCACTCTCTCTCTCTCTCGTGCACTCTCTCTCTCTCTCTCGTGACCTCTCTCTCTCTTTCCCACGACCCCTCTCTCTCGCGCTCTCACGCCCTCTCGCCCTCTCGCTCTCTCTCTTCCGCACCCTCTCTCTCACGTGCTCTCTCTCTCTCTCATGTGCCCTCTCTCTCTCTCACGTGCCCTCTCTCTCTCGTGCTCTCGCGCCCTCTCGTGCCCTCACGCGCTCTCTCTCTCTCTCTCGTGCCCTCTCTCTCACGTGCCCTCTCTCTCTCTCTCCCGCGACCTCTCTCTCTCACGTGCCCTCTCTCTCTCTCTCTCTCGTGCTCTCTCTCTCTCTCTCGTGCCCTCTCTCTCTCTCTCTCGTGCCCTCTCTCTCTCTCTCTCTCTCTCTCTCGTGCACTCTCTCTCTCTCTCCCCCGTGCCCTCTCTCTCTCCCTCTCGTGCCCTCTCTCTCTCTCTCTCGTGCTCTCTCTCCCGCGACCTCTCTCTCTCCCGCGACCTCTCTCTCTCCCGCGACCTCTCTCTCTCCCGCGACCTCTCTCTCTCTCCCGCGACCTCTCTCTCTCTCTCTCGTGCCCTCTCTCTCTCTCTCACGTGCCCTCTCTCTCTCGTGCTCTCTCTCTCTCTCTCGTGCCCTCTCTCTCTCTCTCTCTCTCTCTCTCGTGCCCTCTCTCTCTCTCTCGTGCCCTCTCTCTCTCTCTCCCGCGACCCTCTCTCTCTCCCGCGACCCTCTCTCTCTCTCTCGTGCCCTCTCTCTCTCTCTCTCTCTCTCGCGCCCTCTCTCT